>NC_059286.1:11928639-11933639 GCF_017591435.1 Portunus trituberculatus
GGTCTTTGAGTGGAGGAAGTGATGACCTGCACGCACGCACACGTACACACACACACACACACACACACACACACACACACACACACACACACACACACACACACACACACAAGAACATTAATCTTTTTTTTCTGTTGGCTTCATAAATCTTGGTAGGAACACAAACTCAGCCACTCAAACTCTCTTCAAAGTGACAAGAGCGCTCTCTCTCTCTCTCTCTCTCTCTCTCTCTCTCTCTCTCTCTCTCTCTCTCTCTCTCTCAGTTTCACTCCTTTTATTAACTTTAAAACTTCTCTTCATATATGCTTTTCCTTCACCATTATTCTAATCTCTCTCTCTCTCTCTCTCTCTCTCTCTCTTTAGTGCAGAAATGAAAATACGAGTAGCTCATATTACGAGAGAGAGAGAGAGAGAGAGAGAGAGAGAGAGAGAGAGAGAGAGAGAGAGAGAGAGAGAGAGAGAGAGAGAGAGAGAGAGAGAGAGAGAGAATCTATACTCACACATACACACTTCAATACAAAATCCTACATACATACATACATTTAGACAAACAGACACACAGACAGACATACAGAATTCACAAGAGTTGATAAGCTTTTCCCTAAGGTGTTCAAATCCAATTAACGCTTGACAGGTGAAGCTCAACTGGCAGCCTCCTCCTCTTCCTCTCCTCCTCCTCCTCCTCCTCCTCCTCCTCCTCCTCCTCCTCCTCTTCCTCGTCCTCCTTCCTACATTCGATTTGTCTTCCTCATCTTTCAATACTCAATTCTCCACTAATCCATTAATTTCCTCACTTCCCATTTTCTTTCAGCTTCGTGTTTTGCGTTGTATTTCGCTCACTTCCTTTATATTTCACTCTTATTCCTCATCACATGTCTGTGTTCACATTTTTCATTATAGGCATCTTTCATACACCTAACCTTCTTGCTCGGTTTCATCTCTACAATTTTTGCGTTTATTTCATGCATTATTTAAACACATATTTCTTCCTTATCAATATTTCCTCTTTGCGTTTCCATTTTTCAATACAAACTTCTTTCATAAACCTAACCTTCTCATTTTTGCGCTTTATTTAATTCATATATAATTTACAACATATTTTTCTCTTATCTAAATATCTTCATTGTTTTTCGTTTTTTTTTTTTCGTTTTGTCATCGCGTTCCTGTCTTTCAATACATATTCCTTTCAAACTCCTTTCTTATTGTCTCATCTCTACAATTTTGCGATTAATTTAATTTATATATCATTTAAACACATTTTCCTCTATTATTTTGGTTTCTTTTCATTTACATATTATCTAAACATACACTTTTTCCAATATTTTTACTATGTTCTTCGTTTCCTCTCGACCTTCCCCATATACCAATACCAGATCCCTTCATACACTGAGTCCTATTAATTTTTGTCTTATCTCTAATTTTGCCTCCTATTTCGATCACAAATAATCTAATACGTTTCTTTCAATATTTTTTTTTCAGTGTTCTTTATTTCCTCTCCACGTTCCCTTCCATCAATACAAAATCCTTTCATACACTGAGCTCTATTGTCTTTTGTCTTATCTCTATAATTTTGCTTTCTATTTCGGTTCACATATAACTTAGACATTCATTTCTTTCAATATTTCTTCTCTGTGGTCTTCCTTTTCTCTCTCAATGTTTCCATCAATACAAGCTACTTTCATATACTAAGCCCAATTACTTTTTATCTTATCTCTACAGTTTTGTTAATTTTGCTTTTTATTTCGTTCACATAATTTAGACATACATTCTTTCCAATAACTTTTCACTGTTCTGTTCTCTTTCCTGTCTGCTTTCCCATCTATCAAAACAAGGTCCCTTCATACACTATGTTCTATTGTTTTTTTGTCTTTTTCTCTATATTTTTACTTTCTATTTCGGTTTACATATAATTAAGACATACACTTTTACAATACTTTTTCTTTTTTCACTGTATTCTTCGTTTCCTGTCAGCTTTCCCATCTATCAACACTAGGTCCCTTCATACACTGAGCCCTATTGTATTTTTGTCTTTTCTCTATAATTTACCTTCTATTTCGGTTTACATATTAGATTATTTAGGGGCCGCCGTGGTGCAGTGGAACCATGCGTGCTTTGGGGTCCGAGGGGTCTCCAAGCGCACGGGTTCGAATCCTGTCCACGGTCCGAGTGTAGGTTGGGCTTCCTCACTCAGGGCAACGGTCTCCTAGCGGGTGGGCTTTGAGATAGGAGGTACCCTAAAAAGTATCCCCTTTAGCCCAGAAATCACCGTGAAAAGCCCACATAGTATAAATAAAAATAAATAAGACATACATTTTTTCTAATACTTTTTCTTTTTTCACTGTTCTTCTTATCCTGTCCGCTTTCCCATCTCTCAACACAAGGTCCCTTCATACACTGAGCCCTCCCATTCGTTGCTTTCTTCACCTGTAGCGCCGCACCTTTAATCTCCCCCCCCCCCCTGCGCTTCATCCATCACCTGAGTCAGTGTCGTAAATCACAGCGTATTCCAATCACTTCGCTGAGCTTTAATCAAATTGTCCAAACTGACCATTAACTTAAATCACTTTGACTCCGACTCATTTACCACCCAAGACAAGTTACTCGGGCACTAACTTAGCCACGGAGCTCCAGCCTGGCGCGAGTTAAGCCGCCTTGGAGTTAGCAAACATTAAACACTCGGTAAAACATGCAGGGTTGTAATGGCTCTCCTTACTCAGTTATCTTCGCTACATTAAGTCTGCAAATAATACTGGCATTGAGTGGTTTGGTTAGGTTAGGTTGGGTTGGGTTGGGTTGGGTTGGGTTGTATTGGGTTGGGTTGGGTTGGGTTAGGTTAGGTTAGGTTTGGCTAGGTTCTGTTGGGTTAGGTTTAGTTAATAAGTATTTGATGGAGATTTTGTAAGATATTGATGTTTGGTTAGTGCTAGGTTAAGTTAGATTAGATTAAGTGTAGTTAGCAAGCATTAGATAAACACTCACTTAAACATTCCTGGTTAGATAAATAGGAAGCAACAAACACACACATATTCATCTTTCTATCATCTTTAGCGAAACATTTACAGTTAAGTTAGGTTAGGTTAGGTTAAGTTCGCAAATAACTGACACACCGACACACACACACACACAGTAAAATATTTATGGTTATGTTATGTTAAGGAAGCAACACACACACACACACACACACACACACACACACACACACACACACACACACACACACACACACACACGCCGTTAAGCTAGATCAAGTTACCAAAGAATGATGAAACACTTTAAATAAATCACTCATCTTTCTACCAACTCTCTATTGCTTCGTCTCTCCACACATGAAATAAGACTCTCAACACCGCACTGACTAACAACAACACACACACACACACACACAAGAAAACATTCACAACTACACAAACTCCCTCTACAGCTCTACACCTTTGCCTCCTCCCAACACGTGTTTCTCGAGGCCTGACAACACACCCCAGTAAATAATGAGCCGAACAAGTTTCTGAAGGGCAACAAGCACCGAAATCAACGCGCGTGAGGTCGTGTCCATGTAACCTTGCCGCTGGATGGTGTGCAAGTGTAAATTGAGGATGTCAGCTGCGTGTTTAAGTGGCGGAAAGGATGTAACAAGATGAAGACACGAGTATTTTGAAACAGTTTACATTATTAAGTTAAGGTTGTGTCCATGTAAATTTTGCAGCGGGAAGGTTTGCGAGTGTTGATTGAGGGTATCAGCTGCGTGTGTAAGTGGCGGAAGTCATGTACCAAGGTGAAGAAGACACATTTTGAAACAGTTTACATTATTTGGCTCAGTCTGTGTGGTAAATTTGACGCATGATGGTTTGCAAGTGTAGATTACCTCCTTCAGTACTGTGACGCATTTCTACCACGATTTTACGCACATTATGAACTGTCTATGGAGGTCAGACGATTAATGGCCAGTCTCCACTATTTCAATCCCCCACATAAGTTTCTGAAGCTGTAGATCGCTAAATAGAAAGCAGAATGAATATGAAAACGCGTCATGGTACTGAAGGAGTTAGTTGAGGATGCCAGCTGCGTGTTTGAGTGGCGGAAGGGATGTAACAAGATGAACGCGAATATTTTGAAACGGTTTACATGATTTAGTTCAGGTTGTGTTCATGTAAATATGCAGCGGGATGGTTTGCTAGTGTAGATTAATTGAGGGTGTTACCTGCGTGTTTAACCCCTTCAACACTGAGCACTTTTACCTTGATTTTTGTGTATGATTAGAATATATTATTTGCATAAGGAAGGGTCTATAGAGGTCAAAAGAATAATGGCAAGAGTCTTTACTATTCTAATCCCAACATATGTTTCTGAAGCTGTATAAAATCACCAAATAGTAGTAAACAGAATGAATATAAAAATGTGTCTTGGTACTGAAGAGATGGAGTAGCGAGAGGGATGTACTAAGCTGCAGAGGTGGTGGTGGTGGTGGTGGTGGTGGTGATGATACAAAAGACAAGGAGGTATTTTGAAACGGTTTACATTCTCTTTATGACAAATTGCAAAGGGAATAGAGGTCATTATTTCGATTTGATTTGATTAGATTAGATTAGGTTAGGTTAGGTTTACATGGATAACGTTCCCTTCGATGACACACACACACACACACACACACACACACACACACACACACACACACACACACACACCACCACCACCACCACTACCACTGTTTTTTCTGGTTACGCTTCAGGGCAAGAATCAAATTAGACGAATATTAAACTGAAGACGCGAATGATAACAGGGACCAGATGATGAACACACACACACACACACACACACACACACACACACACACACACACACACAAGAATATGAAAGACGCGAATGATAACAGAGAAACAGGAAATTAAGCGGCATTTAAGGTTTACTATTCCTACTACTACTACTACTACTACTACTACTACTACTACTACTCTCTCTCTCTTGCGTAACAGGGTACTGGACGAGGACAATAAAAATAAGAGGAA
>NC_059286.1:11938639-11943639 GCF_017591435.1 Portunus trituberculatus
TTTTAACCCCTTGAGTACCATGACGCGTTTCATTATTTATTTTACTTACTATTTGGTGATTTTATACAGCTTCAGATACTTATGTTGGGGATTAGAATAGTGAGGAAAGGACCACTAACCTTCTGACCTCCATAGACTCTTCCTAGTGTCAATAAAATGGTCTAATCGTACACAAATCTCAAGGTAAAAATGTGTCCCAATTTTGAAGGGGTTAACGATACATGAATAAAATAAGAACTAAACAAAAAACCTAATCATCTCAACTAACCAAAGCTATCCAAACCTTCGAGAATATGAAGAATGGAAGGGAAAATTATGTGTGTGTGTTTGACTATCTTAACGGTAAATGGATAGGAAAAAATCCTAACCTAACCTAACCTAACCTAACCTAACCTAACCTTTGAGATTATGAAGGATGGAAGGAACGACTGTGTGCTTGCCTGTGTTTAGTGACAAAAAAAAAAAAAAAAAAATAAAATAAAATAAAATAAAATAAATAAATAAATAGAAAAATAAATAAATAAATAAATGTTTGTCTGAATGCTAAATAGATGAAAATTGAAAGGAGTGTATAATAGTTTTGTTTGAATGACGCCCACACATATTATTACCTCCTGAAATTGAAGACAGACGTAAAATAAGATGAATGAAATGAAAATAAACAAATGAATAGCGGTAAAAGTGAACGTGTGCTTCAGGTGAACAATATGGAAGAGAAGAAAGGAAAAGACTGAAAGAATGATAGAAAATTGGAAAGTAAAAGGGGAAATAATAACTGAAAATAACGTAGAATGAAAAAAAGAGAAAGGAAAAGACTAAAAAGACTGAAAGAATGATAGAAAATGAATAAGAAAATGAGAAATAATAACAATTGAAAAAAAAAAACCGTAGAATGAAAAAAATGGAAGAAAAGAACGGCAGGATGAAAAAAAGAGGGAAAAAAGTGGATGAATAATAAATAGAAAAAAATATATAGCTAGAAAAAAGTGAAATAATAAATAGAAAAGAAATAACTACACAAACAACCTTTTAAATACTACATACTGACCTTGATGGAAAAAGAAAATGGATAAAAAAATAAATTGGATGCGTCAACTTGGCTAAATACTAAATAGATTAAAGAAAGAAAGAAAGGAAAAAGAAGAGCTGAATAAATTAGAGATAATGAGAAGTGGAGCAGATGCAGGCAGAGTCCACCACCAGAGTCCACCATCACTGTGGAGTTTATAAAAGGAAGAAAAGATGGAATGAAAATGAGCACAATTTAAATATTCAACAGTCCACCTTCAAGATTGCCAGTTCCTTCACCTCCTCCTCCTCCTCCTCTTCTTCTGTTTTCTTTTACTCCTACTTCTTTCTTAATTTTCTTCCCCTCTCTTCTTCACCAAGTCCTTTAATTTCCCATCACTCTCTCTCTCTCTCTCTCTCTCTCTCTCTCTCTTCACTGCCTCCTGCTTCCTTCTCTTCTCCTCCTATAATTAGTACTACTTCCATAATTTCTCTTTTTTCCTATCTCCTCCTCCACCTCCTTTTTTTCTTCCTACGCTCTCCTATTCTCTTTCTTTCCACCATCACAAACTTGTTTTTGTTCTTGTTCTTGTTCTTGTTCTTCTCCTCCTCCTCCTGCTCCTCCTTCTCTTCCTTCTTCTTCTTCCTACAATTATTTCTTCTATTGCTCCATTATCTTCTTTTTCTTTTCACCTTAAGCACCAAACATCACTTCTTTCTTCTCTTCTTCCTCCTCCTCTTGCTTCTTCTACACTCCTCCTCTTCTTCCTCCCTCCTCCCTCCCTCCTTTTATTCCCTTCCCACCACCACCACAACCACCACCAACGTATTCTCCTCCAACGCACGCCTCTCCTCCTCCTCCTCCTCCTCCTCCTTCTCCCCCGAGCATCCAACATTACGAGGAAGTCAGGCAGGTGTGTGGCCTCTTCCCAGCAGGTGCCCAGGTGTCCATTAATTAGCGGACACGGAGAAGCCCTGGCGAGATTGACTAAACACCTTAGCACACCTGAACACACCTGAGAGCACCTTAACCCTTTCAGTATTGGGAAGCATTTTCTACCTTGACGTTTTGGGTTTTAGATGATTTTTTTGACATTAGGAAAGGTCTATGGAGGTCAGAAGATTAATTGTCACAGTCTTATCTATTTAAATCCCACACATAAGTATCTGAAGCTGTTTAAAATCACCAAATAGTAACCAGAATGAATATGGAAGTGTCATGGTTTACTGAAGGGGTTAACGCATCTCGCCTCCCATCCACACACCTGTTGCCTTCCTAGTTTGGTATTAAAGGTGAGTGAAAGACAGGCAAATGTACAGGTAACTTGCTCTGCCATTATGTGTGGGGTGTTTAACTTTATTAGTACAATGACAAGTTTTCATATTTATTTTCTTTGCTATTTGGTGATTTTATACAGCTTCAGAAACTCATGTGGGGGATAAAATAGTGAAGACTTTGGACCATTAACCTTCCGACCTCCATAGACCCTTCCTAATGTCAATAATCGTCTAACCACATCCAAAATTCATGGTAGAAATGCGTCCCAGTACTGAAGGGGTTAAGAGTGCACATACATACATACATACATACATACACACATGGTCCTTTTCAGTTCAGCGTACGTGGAAATTACGTGCACGCTATTCTGTTCGTGTACGTAAATAAGAATATCGGGAAAATAAAAATGTTTACAAAAGAATGTCTATGATTAGCGCGGACATACATACATACATACATACACACACACACACACACACACACACACACACACACACACACACACACACACACACACACACACACACACATAGACGCACACATTCACATACAGACACGCCAATTATCTCAATATACACGCACCACATTAAAAAAACAAACAAACTAACTAAATAATAAGCCAAAAAAATGAAGAAAAATGGAAAATAAACACACGCAAGAAAATGAAAAACAAAAATATAGAAAAATAAAACTCGCGAAAATAAAAGACGACAAAAAGGAAAAAAAATAGGAAAAATAAGAAAAAGAAAATAAGAAAAAAAAAAAAAAACCGGGAAAAAAGGAAAAACAGCAAAATAAAAAAAAAACGAAAAAAAAAGACAGAATAAATAAAAAAAACACTCACAAGAACAAAAAAATCAAGAAAAAAACGAGAAAACGAAAAAAAACGAAAGAAAAAAAAAAAAAAAAAAAAAAACTCCAAAAACCCCACCTTTTCGCAAATGACCACACACGAATCCTTTAGGGCGCACACAAAGGACTCAGCAGGATTCCCTTACCGACACAAAGGATCCCCCGAGTGTGGCCGCGTCAGCCAGAAAATTACACAGGAATCAGAGGGCGGGATCGTAAACTGCCCACATTATTTGACGTCTCTCTTAAGTGTATATTATTTTCTCTCTCTCTCTCTCTCTCTCTCTCTCTTGCTTGCTTGCTCTTCGAATGCGTTTTTTTTTTCATTTTCTTATTTTCTTCTTTTTTTTCTATTTCTTGTTCGTTCTTGTTCTTGTTCTGTTTCTTCTTCTTCTTCTTCTTCTTCCTTCTCTTTTTTTCCATTTTCTTCTTTACTTCCTTCTCTATCTTTGGTTGTTTCGTTCTTGCTCTTGCCTTTCGTCTTCTTCTTCTTCTTCTTCTTTCTTTTTTTCCATTTCCTTCTTTTCTTCCCTCTTTATCTTTGGTTCTTTTGTTCTTGTTCTTGTTTTTCTTCTTCTTTATATTTCCTCTTTCTTCTTCTTCTCTCCCTTTCCTTTTTCTTCTATTCCTTCTATTTTTCTATCGCTATTTTCTTCTCCTTTTTTTCTCAAGTCTTTCGTTCGTGTTCTTGCTCTCCTTATTCTTCTTCTTATCTCTCCTTCCTTCTCCTCATTTGCCTTTTCACTTGCTTCACTCAACAACTGGTCTCTCTCTCTCTCTCTCTCTCTCTCTCTCTCTCTCTCTCTCTCTCTCTCTCTCTCATAACACACTTCCGTTCATTCAGCGCGAGGTCGTTCCGAATTATTAAGATATTACCCAAAACTTTCTCCGCAGTGAATGACAAACGAGACACACACACACACACACACACACACACACACACACACACACACACACACACACACACACAACAAACACACATACATGGTCCATAGTGCTTGAGAGTTTGCGGTTTCGACGAGAGAGAGAGAGAGAGAGAGAGAGAGAGAGAGAGAGAGAGAGAGAGAGAGAGAGAGAGAGAGAGAGTTTACATCATCACTTGTTTGGTATTCTGAGATCACGTGACTGGCAAAGAGGAGGAGGAGGAGGAGGAGGAGAAGGAGAAGGAGAAGGAGAAGGAGAAGGAGAAGGAGAAGGAGAGGAGAAGGAGAAGGAGAAGAAGGAGGAGGAGGAGGAGGAAGAGTCAAAACTGAAGACACAGAAGAGGAAAGAGAGAAATATAGAAGGTAATTTTGTGGTTGGGTTTGGTTAGCGTTAATATTTACATCCTAGCAAAGAAAAAAAAAAAAATGTTACAAAGTCAGGTTAGTGTTAATATTTACGAGTCTATCACAAAAGAACACAACTAAAAATGTTACTAACCCCTTCAATACCGGAACACATCTTTATCATGAGTTTTGCGGGCGATAAGACGATTTTATTAACATTACCAAGGGTCTATGGAGGTCAAAAGATTAATGGCTGGAGTCTTCACTAATTTAATCTACTACAAAGATTTCTGAAGCTGTATAAAGTCACCAAATAGTAAATGGAATGAATATGGAAACACGTCATGGTACTAAAGGGATTAAGGTAAGTTTGTCAAGCAGTGAAAGGGTTAAGATAAGAACTGGAGGCGTGTTTTCATGGTTCTTGTGAGTCGAGAGTTCTGCAGCAAAATAAGGAAAAAAAAAAACAAAAAAACACGCATGAGAAGCCGATTGATCATCCTCGTGGCCTTTGAAAACAGTCCCAGTGAGCGGACCAGCGTGGCGAAACAAACCCGTGTGTTACAAATAAGGTTTGGTAACTGCAAAAAAAA
>NC_059286.1:11948639-11953639 GCF_017591435.1 Portunus trituberculatus
TTATTTTTTTTTCTTTTGGTTCTTATTAATAAAAACATTCCTTCATTCTCTGTTGCATTTTTTTTTTCATAGGTAGAAAAAAATATAATGACGTTTTACTTCATCCAATGTTTTTCCTTCAGAATATACAGGAAATTATGTGATCTCTCTCTCTCTCTCTCTCTCTCTCTCTCTCTCTCTCTCTCTCTCTCTCTCTTGCACTTAATTTCATACTTTTTTTTCGTGTTGCGCTCTCAATTTCATCTTTTTTTTTTAATATATATATTTTTTTACCTCTCTTCATCTTGGTGTTTTCTGCAACATGATCCTAAATTTGTTCACATTCCGTCATCAGCTTTCATATTTTTCTGCACTTCCTTATTTAGACTCTCTCTCTCTCTCTCTCTCTCTCTCTCTCTCTCTCTGGTTCTTTCCTTACGCACACAATCTTTTATAGTAAAGTTTTCATATATATTTTTCCCACCCCAACTCTCTCTCTCTCTCTCTCTCTCTCACCTGTCTTCCGTTCACCTCCTCACCTGAGCGATTCCCTGACGAGTATATTGCGCGGGCTCTTTGTCAGGTGAATTGGCTTCTCCCAGGTGCGACAAGTTAAGAGGGAAATTTCTCTCATGTAAGTATTGCGAGCTTATAATAAAGAGGAGGGAGTGATTGACTGGTTGACATACGCACGTACACACAATGGTGGCAGCGGTGGGATAGGAAAGTGCTGCGTGGTGGTGGTGGTGGTGGTGGTATGTTCAAGGTTTATTACTGAGGTGAGTGAGAGAGAGGAAGGTAGGAAGGAAGAGAGCAAGGATGGAAGGTAAGGTAAGGTAAGGTAAGGTGGTGGTGGTGGTGGTCAAGTGATCTGTTTTGTTATGATCACCTGGGGCTGTTCGAGTTTAGTGTCTGTCTGTCTGTCTGTATGTAAGTTACTCTACGTACACACACACACACACACACACACACACACACACACACACACACACACATGGCTGCTTATCTTGTTATTATATGCGAACTTAATCATTCCAAGTTGTCCGGAACAAGATTAGAACTTTGATCCTTATGAACACATAGCTAGTTAATGTGTCGGGTTCCTGTAAAACACACACACACACACACACACACACACACACACACACACACACACACCTGAAAGTTTTATTGCTCAACCTGATGTCATATCCGTTCTTTAAAACAGCCTTATGGAAAACAATCTCTCTCTCTCTCTCTCTCTCTCTCTCTCTCTTCTCCCTATTGTTATCTACCACGATCGATAATATTATGAATGGAGTCCTGAGGCAGTTAACCACCACCACCACCACCACCACCCCTACCTCTACCACCACCACCACCACCTCCTCCCCCTCTTCTCGCCACCTTAACTCAGCCGACGACCTTGGCCGCCCCTCACTCATGTTTTCTAAATGCTACATGAACGTGGTTGCGTGGGTGTGTATGTGTAAGTATGTGTGTGTGTGTGTGTGTGTGTGTGTGTGTGTGTGTGTGTGTGTGTGTGTGTGTGTGTGTGTGTGTGTATGCGCGTGTCCTGTGGGTAAGTAGCGGTGTGCCTCTATGAGAACCACGGTAAGTGAAAATAAATCCCTGTTGAGTCCTTTAGTTTTCAATCCTTTACGTATTTCAGGATCTCAATCTCATTTCGAGGCATAAACACAAACACCACTTAAGAAATTCAACTCCATCTCTGCTTCTTAATCCTCCTCCTCCTCCCTCTCCTCCTGCTTCGCCTCCCACAGTCACTCAGCAGCGGACTGGCTTACAGACACGCACGGCGGGAACCTTAACACGAGGACTCCCGCGGAAGAGAAGCGAACACCCTCACTCCACGACAGTCAAGATAACACTGGCGGCCGGTCATGTGAGGCATCGTGGTGGTGGTGGTAGCGGTGGTGGTGATGGTGGTGGTGGAGGCGGAGCTTAGATGTAACTCTGGGACCTGCCTCTTGCCTGCTTCTCTCTCCCTCTCCCTCTCTATCTTGCTAGCTGCCTCCCTCTCCCTCTCCCTTTCCCTCTCCCTCTCTCTCTCTCTCCTCGTTGACACCTCCCAGCCACGCCCCCTTGTGACACTTCCCGCTGTGTGTGTGTGTGTGTGTGTGTGTGTGTGTGTGTGTGTGTGTGTGTGTGTGTGTGTGTGTGTGTTTCCAGCTTTCTACTTCTTCCACTTCATTCTCTAGAATTATATATAAATTCTTCCTTTTTTTTTCTATTAAACTCTTCCCACTTTTTTTTTTTTATCTCTATATACTAACTTTCTCTCTCTCTATTTCTTCTTCTCTTTTATCTACTTATCTGTTCTTCCTTCACTTTCCAATACTTTCCTTTACCTTCCTCTTCTTTCATCCTTGACTTCATGTATACTTTCTTCTTTTTCCATTCTTCCTTATCCTTCTCATCCCTTCCCCTTTTCAATTACAGCTCCTTCACTCCCCCCAGCCACTGAAAACTATCATAACACAAACACTAACTGCCTCAACATAAAACCTCTAGGCAGTTCTGGGCTTTCAAACAATAATATTCAACAATCTATCACATAACCTTTACCTTTCCTTCCTTCACGTCACTTCCCTAATTATCTCATATCACACACCACCACGTAACATGAATTTCTACTACACTTTCCTCTTTCCTCCTCCTCTCACGTCAGCAGCATCAATTAGTGGGTTTTTGAGTGAGTGAATGAGTGAGTGAGTGAATGAGTAAGTGAGTGAGTGAGTGAGTGAGTAACAAGATGCAAAAGTTATGTAAAAAATCTCTCTCTCTCTCTCTCTCTCTCGCATTCAATATCTCCTATAGCAGCCACATTAAGAGTTTCTGAGAGGGGGTGAGGAGTTGGCAAAGCGTTCATATAGAAGAGTAATATGTTCGCCTGAGATAAGTCTGTGTGACGCTGTAAATATGGGTGGGTAAGGATGAGCAGTGTTTTTTTTTGGGAGTGGGTGGGTGGTGAGTGAGTGAGTGAGTGAGTGAGTGAGTGAGTGAGGGAGTGAGTGGGTGTATGTGTGTGTGAGTGAGTGCGTGGCTGTGTGAGTGGGTGAGGGAGTGAGTGAGTGGAAATGATGCAAAGATTATCAAAAGTCGATTTCCCACGTTTTCTTAATCCATACCCAGTTTATCTCCCTCATACACGAGTTAACCAGCCTCGCTTCAACAACTACGACTGAAATGAACAACACAACAACACAAAAACAACACACAATAAACAAACACGCAAAAACGAAAATCAAATCCTTAAAAAAAAAAAAAAAAAAGATTAATAAACTTAAAGAAGAAAACAAATATAAAGGGGAGGAAAAAAGTGTTATACTCTTTCTTAACCATTTAGTGAAGGAAAACAACACGAAGAATGAAAAGAAGGAAGAGGAGAACGTAAACTAATAGGAGGAGGAGGAGGAGGAGGAGGAGGAGGAGGAGGAGGAGGAGGAGGAGGAGGAGGAGGAGGAGGAAGTCGAGTGGAGAGAAGTATGGAGGTATTGGAAGAGGTAGAGTGAGGAGAGACAAGAGGAAGAGAAGGTGAGGGAGAAGGTGGAGTGGAAGGAGGCGTGGATGAGGAGGAGGAGGAGGAGGAGGAGGAGGAGGAGGAGGAGGAGGAGGAGGAGGAGGAGGAGGGCGGAGGGAGATGGAGGAGGAGGAGGAGAACATGGAGAGTGAGGAGGAGAGAGAGAGAGAGAGAGAGAGAGAGAGAGAGAGAGAGAGAGAGAGAGAGAGAGAGAGAGAGAGAGAGAGAGAGAGAGAGAGAGAGAGAGAGAGAGAGAGAGAGTAAAGATAAGAACGGTTTAAGTAACAACCACAACCACCACCACCACCACCACCACCACCACCACCACCACACACCACCACCACCACCACTGCCACCACCACCACCACCCGCGGCGCGAACATCAACAGGTTGCCGCGGGCGGGACTAGGATGACCGCAAATGGATTGTGGGAAAACGTGATACAACACCATCAAGAGGGATTAAGAGCCACGCTGATGAATGGTGGTGGTGGTGGTGGTGGTGATGGTGGTGGTGACAAGGGGGTGATGGGTGTATAATGCTGGATATGGTGATGGTGATGGTGATGGTGATGGTGATGATGGTGATGATGATTATAGTCTTTTTCTCTCTCTTTCTCAATTTTTTTCTTTAATGGATTGTAATCATATTTTTTTCCTTTTCTTTTTTCCTCTTTTTTTCTTGTTTTCCTTTTTCTTTTCTTCTTTTCCTCTTTTCTTTTTTTGTCTCTTCTTTCTTCCTCCTTTTCTTTTCTTCTTTTCCTCCTTTTCTCCTTTTCTTTCTTTTCTATAATAGGTGTTGATGGCAATGGTGCTTTTTTCTTTCTTTTCTTTCTCTTTTCGTTTGTAGTGATCGTGATGATGATGATGATGATGATGATGATGATGATGATGACACTAATGAATTAATATGATGATGACAATGATTTCTCTTCAAGCTCGTGATGATATTAGCAGTGCTCCTTAATGATAATGATGATGATGATGATGGAAGATGATGATGGTGAAAATGATGATAGTAATGATGAATAGTGATGACAACAGTACAATTTCTCTATTAATTTCACTCAATATTACTTTCATTACACCCCCAAAAAAAAATCAAAGTTTTTTTTTTAGGTAAAGAAAAAAAAAGACCAGTTACCAGGAGGAGGAGGAGGAGGAGGAGGAGGAGGAGGAGGAGGAGGAGGAGGAGGAGGAGGAGGAAAATGGAGGAAAAAAAGACCAAGCACACAAAAGCTGATTGTCTTGCGGTTTTTCCTCCTCCTTTTTTTCCTCCATCCTCCTTCTCTTCTTCCTTCTCTTTGTTGGACTCTGTTGAAGGAATCGCTTTAAGAGGGAGGGAGGGAGGGAGGGAGGAGGAAGGAAGGAAGGAAGGAAGGAAGGGAAGGAAGGAATGGAAGAAGGCAGGGAGAGATGGAGGGAGAGAAGGAAGAAAGGTGTGGGTGAGTGGGTGGGAGGGAGGAAAGGAAGGAGAGAGAGAAGGAATGGAAGGAGTA
>NC_059286.1:11958639-11968639 GCF_017591435.1 Portunus trituberculatus
TTTTTACAAGCTTTCTTTCTTTCTTTCATTTCCATATTTGCTTATTTTCTTTTTTTTTATTGTTTTCCAAGCTTTTTCTTTCCTTTTCGTTCTTATTCTTGTGTTTTTTTTTCTTATCGTTATCTTGACAAGTTCTTCTTTCATATTTTTTCATTAATTTTCCTTATATTTTTTTCCCTTTCCTCTTTTTTTTTATTTTGCTATTTTCATTTTCCCTCCCATTTTCTTTTATTACTCCATTCTCTCCTCCTTTCTTTTTCCTTTCCTTCATATATGTCATTTTTCTTCATCTTCCTTCCTTCTTTTCCTCTTTCATTATGTCCCTCCTTTTTCCCTCCTCTTTTAGTCTTATCTCTCTCTTTCCTTCCTCTCTCATCTATTCATACTTATCTCCACTTTTTATTTCCTCTTCTCTCCATCCTTATTCCTGTTTTTTTTATAATACTTTCTCTCTCTCTCTCTCTCTCTCTCTCTCTCTGCATCATTTATATTTCTCTTTTCTTCTCTTCTATCTTTCTTTTTCCTCCCACTTCCTTCTCTCCCTTATTCCCGTCCTTTACAATCCTTCTTTCCTCTCTCTCTCTGCTTCATTCACATTTCTCTTTATCTATCCTTCCTTTTTCCTCTATTTACTTCTCTACTTCCTCTCTCCACCGTTCATGTATGTCTCCCTTCTCCTTCTCCTTTGCATCACCATCTTACACAATCATTCCTATTACCATTACTTCTACACACCATCTATCTCATCTACGATCTATCAGGAATATCTATCAGTCTTCCACTCTATACCCTAAAAAATCTACTCTCCATCTGGCATTTCCTACACGTTTCCCGAGTGCACACGATTGGAAATACACATAATTTTACTACTACATTTCCTCTTGTTCTCTTTATCTTTCCTTCGCCGCCTACACTCACCCCCAATACAGAGTGGCAGGTCTCCGCAGCCCCCCACACCCCATCAAACCCGCCAGACGCTAAACTTATGGAAAATCTACACGAGAAATGACAAAAATAGTGAGGCATTGTGAGGGGAACGATCTGAAGGATTTTTTCTCATTTCATAACGCGGGGAAGAAAAGTCGGAGGTTTCTTCTGCAGGAGGAGGAGGAGGAGGAGGAATAGGAGGAATAGGAGGAAGAGGAGGAGGAGGAAGAGGAGGAGGAGGAGGAGGAATAGGAGGAGGAGGAGGAGGAGGAGGAGGAGGGAATAATTGGGTACAAGCGTTTGGAGCGACTATCTCAACCCAACAGTGCTCCTGCAAACCGGGAGGAGGAGGAGGAGGAGGAGGAGGAGGAGGAGGAGGAGGAGGAGGAGGAGAAGCGGTGTGTGTCATCTCTCGTCTCTCATCATTATGTATCCCCTTTAGTGGCAGTGGTGAGAGATGAGAGAGAGAGAGAGAGAGAGAGAGAGAGAGAGAGAGAGAGAGAGAGAGAGAGAGAGAGAGAGAGAGAGAGAGAGAGAGAGAGAGAGACTTCTGCTCCCCATCTCTGTCACACTTCCCAACAATTCATTACAAGGTTGTGTTTTGTGGAGAAAGATTAGGAGGAGGAGGAGGAGGAGGAGGAGGAGGAGGAGGAGGAGGAGGAGGAGGAGGAGGAAAACAAAAGAAGTGAGAGGGAGGGTGAGAGCGTGCTGGTGACCTTTTCTTCTCCCTCATACTCTCCCTACAGACCATCACAAGGTCATGTCAACACAGGTCATCCAGTGAAGACGAAAAAAAAAAAACAAGAAAAATGAAGAAAATTTGTCCCCCCTCTCTCTCTCTCTCTCTCTCTCTCTCTCTCTCTCTCTCTCTCTACTATGCATTCCTCTCATCTCTCTCTCTCTCTAACTTACAAACACAACACGTCTCTTCACAAAGACAAATGGTCCACTCAAGGCATAACTGAGACAGATAACATTCCACCACCACCACCACCATCTCCTCCTCCTCCTCCACCTCCTCTTCACTTCCCTGTATGACACCCGCTGCGTTCTAAGTTCCTCATCCCACTAATAGATGGCGCCTGTCTCCCTCTTCAAGCACCACCTCGCCTCGCCTCACAGTTGCTCGCTTCACCGCCAGATGGCACGGCAATCTATCTCTCTTGCAGTGTACAAGCCAAACCACTCACTTGTATCCTCAAACACTTCCATCCTTCACCTCCACTGGTTCAAAAGGCTTTATTTAAATTTACACGAGTCCTTAAGGATGTTTTTATGGTTCTAGAGACAGAGTGACATGATTTCTGCATTACTAACTGGAGAAACACTCTTGAAAACCTCGCTAATCATCTCTGTGGTGAGAGAGAGAGAGAGAGAGAGAGAGAGAGAGAGAGAGAGAGAGAGAGAGAGAGCAAAACGTTTCTGAATACTGGCCAAATACAGCTGTAAAGGAACATGAAAGAGGAACAAAAACTCGTAATCTCTGCTCCTCCACAGTTTCAAAAGGCTTTATTTCAATTTACACGAGTTTTAAGGATGTTTTTACGGTTCTAGAGGCAGAGTGACAAGATTTCTTTATTACTAACTGGAGAAACTCTTGAAAACCCCGCTAATAATCTCTATGGCCTTGAAAATCAGTCGTGGAGAGAGAGAGAGAGCAGAGCGTTTCAGAATACGGACCTCAAGTCTCTCCATTTGTTTACATCCTTCCCCTCTCTCTGTTTTGATGACGTCACCAGTTAGGCCCCGCACTGAGCGTTATGGCTACACTTCCCGGTGCCCCTGAGTGAGCGTTGCAGTGTTGCCAGTGTGTGTTACTAGAGAAAGGGCCCTGTAGTGTGCATTCCAGCTCTCTCAACGGGGTACTGTAGGAAGCTTTGTCGCTGCCTCGGTTTAAATTCAGGCCACTTGCTATTGAGAGAGAGAGAGAGAGAGAGAGAGAGAGAGAGAGAGAGAGAGAGAGAGTTTCTTTTCGAAGCCACGAGCAAAATGAAGCAATGAACAAGACAAGAAGCAGTTTTATAAGGCCTCTCTCTCTCTCTCTCTCTCTCTCTGTGTGTGTGTGAAGCGGAAGAGGTGTTATAAATGAAAAATGCGTAAGGGAAACACACACACACACACACACACACACACACACACACACACACACACAACATAAAAAAAAAAAAAAAAAAAAAAGATCTGTTGACATGACAAAAAATCAAACCAATATATTCACCCTCGGAAAAGGAAATAAAGTTTGAGGCATTTTTTCCCTTTTCCAAACAAAACACGTGACAAACAGCATAGAGGGAGGGAAAAACAGCATGAAAGGGAAAAAAAACAGCATAGAGGGAGGGAAAAAACAGCATGAGAGAAAAACAGCATAAGGGAGGGAAAAACAGCATGAGAGGGAAAAACAATATATGGGAGGGAAAAAAACAGCATAAGGGAGGGGAAAAACAGCATAAAAAGAAAAAAACAGCATAAGGGAGGGAAAAAACAGCATGAGAGGGAAAAAACAGCATGAGGGAAAAAACAGCATGAGAGGAAAAAAACAGCATAAGGGAGGGAGAAACAGCATCAGAGAGGAAAAACTGTATAAGGGAGGGAAAAAACAGCATGAGGGAAAAAAACAGCATAAGGGAGGAAAAACAGCATAAGGGAAGGGAAAAACAGTATAAGGGAGGGAGAAACAGCATAAATAGAAGGAAAAACAGCATATAGGGAAGGGAAAAAATAAAGTGCATCTCTCTCTCTCTCTGTGTGTGTGTGTGTGTGTGTGTGTGTGTGTGTGTGTGTGTGTGTGTGTGTGTGTGTGTGTGTGTGTGTGTGTGCGTGTGTGTGTTCAATAAGAAGGGTAAAATAATATCATGAATAAATATAGTAGTAGTAGTAGTAGTAGTAGTAGTAGTAGTAGTTAAAGAAGAAGAAGAAGAAGAAGAAGAAGAAGAAGAAGAAGAAGAAGAAGAAGAAGAAGAAGAAGAAGAAGAAGAAGAAGAAGAAGAAGAAGAAGAAGAAGAAGTAGTAGTAGTAGTAGTAGTAGTAGTAGTAGTAGTAGTAGTAGTAGTAGTAGTAGTAGTAGTAGTAGTAGTAGTAGTAGTCTTGTATCAAATTCCTACCCTCCCACTTCCTTCCTCTTCCTTCTCCTCCTCGTCCTCCTTTTCCTGTCCCCACCACCACCACCACCACCATCACCACCACCACCACCACCACCACCACCACCACCAGGAGATAAGATGAAGCTGATACCACCACCACCACCATCACCAGCGCCTCCTTCAGCATACAGGAGGAGGAAGTGGTGGTGATGGTGGTGGTGGTGATGGTGGAGGAGGAAAAGTATGAATTTCGCCAGTGAAGGAAACTTTTTTAAATTGCAAGGAAAAGTTGGAAAAAAAAAAGAATATATTTGCTAATTAAAACTTCCTTAGACTCAAACAACTGTACTGTTCTTAAGGAAGTAAGGTGTGTGTGTGTGTGTGTGTGTGTGTGTGTGTGTGTGTGTGTGTGTGTGTGTGTGTGTGTGTGTGTGTGTGTTTCCTCCTTCATTTATTTTTCGTTTCATTAACTTATTTTCTCCTCTCTCTGCTCCTTCAGTTTCTCTTCCTTCTTTTCCTCCTCTTCCTCCTACTTCGTTTCCTTATTTTCATTGTTTTTTCTTCTTTTCTTTCTTCCTCTTCCACCTCCTCCTCCTCCTCCTCCTCCTCCTCTTCTTCTTTTCCTTCTTTTTCACCGCGACCACCATTACTTTCTTTTCTTTTCCTCATTTCCAGTTTGTATTTTTCTTCTCATTTTCCTTTCACATATCTTCTTCCATTCCACTTCTTCATTTCTTCTTCTTTTATTCACTTTTCTATTCATCTTCAATTAATTCCTTTTATTTATATTTATTTCTTATTCCTTTTTTATCCTCCTCTATTTTCTCATTTCTTCTATTTCAAATTCATCTTTATTCATATTTTCTTTTCATTACTGTTCACTAATTTTTTTTATTCTTTATTCCTTTATATTCCTCTTACTTAATTACTTCTCTAGTTTTCTATTATTTATTCATCTATTTTCCATTATCCTCCACTCTTTCACGTCTCTTCATTTAGATCAGAGGATGTGAAAGAGAAATTAAGTCCTGTTAGTATTTTGTTCTTTCTTTGTGTTCGCTTGTGATCCACCACCACCACCACCACCACCACCACCACCACCACCACCTCCTCCTCCTCCTCCTCCTGCTCTTCACACGTCCACAGGAAGGGACCACTTGTACTGCCACCAAAAATAGGATAATGATTAATAACGCCAGCTTCCATTAGGGTGAAAATGGTCAAAATTAGCGTAAATATTAGAGTGAATATACAATGGTGAAAACTTAATGGTGAAAATTTAGAGGTGAAAATTTAATGGTGAAAATACAATGGTGAAAATTTAATGGTGAAAATTTAGAGGTGAAAATTTAATGGTGAAAATACAATGGTGAAAATTTAATGGTGGAAAATTACAATGGTGAAAATAGATAATGAAAATACAATGGTGAAAATAAATAGTGAAAAAATACAATGGTGAAAATAAAGTAAAAAAAAATACAATGGTAAAAATAAAATTGTGAAAAATAGGCAGAAAATTAATTGCTTCATATATTCTTTTCTGTATTTCACGTTTCTTTTTCTGATTTCATTTCATTTACTTGCTATTATTAGTTTTATTATTTTTTCTAAGCCTTTTTCTGGTGAGTAATAATAATAGTGATAGTGATGATGATAGTGATGGTGACAGTAATGGTGATAGTGATGGTGATAGTGATGGTGACAGTGATAGTGATGGTGATAGTGATAGTGATGGTGATAGTGATGGTAATAGTGATGGTGATAGTGATAGTGATGGTGATAGTGATGGTGATAGTGATGGTGATAGAGATGGTTATAGTGATGGTGTTGGTGATAGTGATAGTAATGGTGATAATGATAGTGATGGTGATAGTGATAGTGTTGGTGATAGTGATGGTGACAGTGATAGTGATGGTGATAGTGATAGTAATGGTGATAGTGATAGTGATGGTGATAGTGATGGTGACAGTGATAGTGATGGTGATGGTGGTAGTGATGGTGATAGTGATGGTGATAATGATGGTGATGGTGATAGTGATGGTGGAACAAGCATATCAGTCGGCATTTTTATTTGTTTTTACCATAATTTTTGTTTCCCTTAGCTGGATTTCCCTCTTACACAAATAATAAAAAAAAAGATAAATAAAAAAATATTGATTGGAACATGATGAAATGAATTTGTATTTTAAATTAAGGGTTTCGTAATTCTCTCTCTCTCTCTCTCTCTCTCTCTCTCTCTCTCTCTCTCTCTGCATATATCCCTTCACAGCTTCGGACTTTCTTATCTCTCTCAAAATAAAACTCTACGATCATAATTCTCTCTCTCTCTCTCTCTCTCTCTCTCTCTCTCTCTCTCTCACCAGCCATCTAATGAGACCAAGGAAGTGATGATGATGGCGGTGATGGAAATGGTGATGACAGGGTGTGGTGTTGAGAAAAAGGGTGAAGGGTGAAAGTATGATAGTCCTTTCCCACACACACGCCTCTTCCTCCTCCTCCTCCTCCTTAAGTTTAATTCGTGTAGTTTTATCACAATGGCGCAATTTTGTCTTTGTTGTTACTTTTATTTCCCACATTCTTGCCACGTTCCTTCTGTAATACCACCACCACCACCACCACCACCACCAACACCACCACTATTTTTGCTTCTATTTGTACCATAACTAAAAAATGCTACTACTACTACTACTACTACTACTACTACTACTACTACTGCTGCTACTACTCCTACTACTACTACTACTACTACTACTACTACTATACAACAGCAACAACCATGTCTTCCGAATTTTCCACCATCTGGCTACGACTTAACAGTCACTCTCAAACTAAATTCATCTGTGCTGTTTATCTCTCCCTAACTCTTCTGACTATAGTAATTTCTTCGACTACTTAACTTCTAAAGTGGAGCACATTCTGTCCCTCTACCCTTTCGCTGAGATTTCCATTCTTGGAGATTTCAATGTTCACCACCAGCTTTGGCTTTCCTCTCCCTTCACTGACCACCCTGGTGAACTAGCCTTCAACTTTGCTATCCTCCATGACCTAGAGCAACTGGTGCAACACCCTACTCGTATTCCTGACCGTCTTGGAGACACGCCCAACATTCTTGATCTCTTCCTCACCTCTAACCCTTCTGCTTATGCTGTCACCCTTTCATCTCCGTTGGGCTCCTCCGATCACAATCTCATTTCTGTATCTTGTCCTATTTTTCCAATCCTCCGCAGGATCCCCCAAAGCGAAGGTGCCTCTGGCGTTTTGCCTCTGCCAGTTGGGGGGACCTGAGGAGGTATTATGCTGATTTTCCCTGGAATGATTATTGCTTCCGTGTCAGAGACCCATCTCTTTGTGCTGAACGCATAACAGAGGTGTTAGTATCTGGCATGGAGGCGTACATTCCTCATTCTTTTCTCAACCTAAACCTTCTAAACCTTGGTTTAACTCAGCCTGTTCTCGTGCTATACATGATAGAGAGGTTGCCCACAAAAGGTACTTGAGCCTTCCATCTCCTGAATCTCATGCACTTTATATCTCTGCCCGGAATCATGCCAAGTCTGTTCTTCAACTTGCCAAACACTCTTTCATAAATAGGAAATGTCAAAATCTTTCAAACTCAAACTCTCCTCGTGACTTCTGGCATCTAGCCAAAAACATCTCAAATAACTTCACTTCTTCATCTTTCCTCCTTTATTTCATCCTGATGGCACCACTGCCATCTCTTCTGTCTCTAAAGCTGAACTCTTTTCTCAAACCTTTGCTCACAACTCCACCTTGGACGATTCTGGGCTTGTCCCTCCCTCTCCTCCTCCCTCTGACTATTTCATGTCTACAATCAAAATTCTTCGTAATGATGTTTTCCATGCCCTTGCTGGCCTAAACCCTCGGAAGGCTTATGGACCTGATGGGGTCCCTCCTATTGTTCTCAAAAACTGTGCTTCTGTGCTTGCACCTTGCCTGGCCAAACTCTTCCAACTTTGTCTATCGACTTCTACCTTTCCTTCCTGCTGGAAGTTCGCCTACATTCAGCCTGTTCCTAAAAAGGGTGACCGTTCTAACCCCTCAAACTACCGTCCTATAGCTTTAATCTCTTGCTTGTCTAAAGTTTTTGAATCTATCCTGAATAGGAAGATTCTCAAACATCTGTCACTTCACAATCTTCTGTCTGATCGCCAGTATGGCTTCCGTCAAGGTCGCTCTACTGGTGATCTTCTGGCTTTCCTTACTGAGTCTTGGTCATCCTCTTTTAGAGATTTCGGTGAAACTTTTGCTGTTGCGTTAGACATATCAAAAGCTTTTGATAGAGTCTGGCATAAAGCTTTGATTTCAAAACTGCCCTCCTACGGCTTCTATCCTTCTCTCTGCAACTTTATCTCAAGTTTCCTTTCCGACCGCTCTATTGCTGCTGTGGTAGACGGCTACTGTTCTTCTCCTAAACCTATTAATAGTGGTGTTCCTCAGGGTTCTGTCCTGTCACCCACTCTCTTTCTATTATTCATTAATGACCTTCTTAACCAAACTTCTTGCCCTATCCACTCCTACGCTGATGATACCACCCTACATCTTTCCACGTTCTTTCAGAGACGTCCAACCCTTCAGGAAATCAACAGATCACGCGGGGACGCCACGGAACGCCTGACTTCCGATCTTTCTAAGATTTCCGATTGGGGCAGAGAAAATCTAGTAGTTTTCAATGCCTCAAAACTCAATTCCTCCATCTATCAACTCGACACAACCTTCCAGACAACTATCCCTCTTCTTCAATGACACTCAACTGTCTCCTCTTCCACAATGAATATCCTCGGTCTGTCCTTTGCTCATAATCTTAACTGGAAACTTCACATCTCATCTCTTGCTAAAACAGCTTCTATGAAGTTAGGTGTTCTGAGGCGTCTCCGCCAGTTTTTCTCGCCCCTCCAACTGCTTACTCTGTATAAGGGCCTTATCCGTCCCTGTATGGAGTACTCTTCGCATGTTTGGGGGTTCCAGTCACACAGCTTTGCTTGATAGGGTGGAATCGAAAGCTCTTCGTCTCATCAACTCCCTCCTCTGACTAACTGTCTTCAGTCTCTTTCTCACCGCCGAAATGTTGCATCCCTTTCTATATTTTATCGCTATTTTCATGGTAACTGTTCTACTGATCTTGCTAACTGCATGCCTCCCCTCCTCCTGCGGCCACGCTGCACAAGGCTTTCTTCTTCCTCTCATTCCTATTCTGTCCAACTCTCTAATGCAAGAGTTAACCAGTACGCTCAATCATTCATCCCTTTCACTGGTAAACTCTGGAACTCCCTCCCTGCATCTGTATTTCCAAATTCCTACAACTTGTCTCCTTTTAAGAGGGAGGTATCGAAGCATTTGCTCCCCTAATTCTGGCTGACGGTTTTGGCACTTTTTGAACTCTTTGGAGAGCCAGCGCTCAAGTGGGCCTTTTTCTAACTCTCTTTTTTTTTGCCCTTGGCTGGCCCTCTTCCCTACGTAAAAAAAAAAAAAAAAAAAAAAAAAAGTCTACTAAAACTACCTATATGTGAACTAATACAACAACAACAACTATTACTACTACCACCATCATCTCCACCACAACAGAAGACTATTACTGTAGAATTAGAAACGAGAGAGAGAGAGAGAGAGAGAGAGAGAGAGAGAGAGAGAGAGAGAGAGAGAGAGAGAGAGAGAGAGAGAGAGAGAGAGAGAGGAAAAATGCTAACAGCGAAATACAGGGCGAACAAAAAGACGAAAAAAAGGAACAAAACGAAGGGGAGAAGAGAACAAAAATTACAGAAAAAAATAATGAAAGTCTGAATAAATAAATAAAAAGCAAAATAAAGAAAAATAAAGAAATAAAAAGAAATAAAACAGGTAAAGGGAGGAAGAGCAATTTATCTCACACACACACACACACACACACACACACACACACACACACTGGATGGCGGCCAAAAAACCAGCTGCAAATAAGGACCAATCAGAGAGCCGGTTTACCTGAGAAATCAACC
>NC_059286.1:11983639-11991139 GCF_017591435.1 Portunus trituberculatus
CACACACACACACACCAGGTAAAGGCCAATCAGGTGACCAAGAAAGGAGCAATTAAGGGACAGGTGAAATAGTCAACAGGTGAAAAGTCCGTTAAACACAAAAGTCCGGTTATAAAATGTCCGTTAAACACAAATATCCGGTTATAAAATGTACGTTAAACACAAATCCGGTTAAAAGTTCATTAAAAAAAGGCAAGAAAAAGTCAAATAAATGAGAAGATAAGACCAGGTGGAACAGATGGAGCAGGTGGAGCAGTGGACAGGTGGAGAAAGTGAAACAAGTGGAGCAGGTGGAACAGGAGGAGCAAGTGGAACAGGTACAGTAAGTGGAGCAGATGGAACAGGTGACAGGTGGAACAGATACAGCAAAAAGAAGTAAGTGGAACAGAGGACAAGAGGAGGAAGTGGAACAGGTAGACCAAGTGGACCAGGTGGAACAGTGGACAAGTGGACCAAGTGGAACAGGTGGAAAAATGGACAAGTGGAACAGATGGAAAAATAGACAAGTGGATCAAGTGGAGCAGGTGGAACAGATAGAACAAGTGGATCAGTGGAGTGGGTGGAGTGGGTGGAGTGGGTGGAGTAGTGACCTGACCAACGAGATCTACCACTAATGAAGAGGAGCATCCACCTATAGCGTTGCCAGGTGAAGGAGGGGAGCAGGAGTAATTAGGTGGTTCAGGTGAGGGAGGAAGAGAGAGAGAGAGAGAGAGAGAGAGAGAGAGAGAGAGAGAGAGAGAGAGAGAGAGAGAGAGAGAGAGAGAGAGAGAGAGAGAGAGAGAGAGGGTGGGTAATGGAGGAGAGGACGAAGAGAGAGAGAGAGAGAGAGAGAGAGAGAGAGAGAGAGAGAGAGAGAGAGAGAGAGAGAGAGAGAGAGAGAGAGAGAGAGAGAGAGAGAAGACTGTCACCATGGTGGAGGTGACGCATCAGCAGGTGAAGCGATTATTGCGGGGGCTGGACACACAGAAAGCCACCGGCCCTGATGACATCAGCCCGCACCTGCTGAAGCGATGCTCCCAGGAACTGGCTGCCCCTCTCACCCAAGTCTTCACAACTTGTGTACGGGAAAACGTCTGGCCTTCAGTGTGGAAGGAGGCTCGAGTAGTTCCTGTACACAAAAAGCTCAGGACGGACCCAAAAACTACAGACCCATATCCCTGTTGTCAGTGGTGGGTAAAGTGTTTGAGAGGGTCGTGGCAGAGGTGGTGTGTAGCCATCTCAAGGACAATGCCCTCCTCTCAGACCAACAGTTTGGGTTCAGACCTGGAAGGTCAACCTCCGACCTAATGATGCTTCTCACCAGGCATTGGCAGGACGCCCTCGACGACGGCAAGGACACTATAGTGGTTGCTTTGGACATAGCAGGAGCTTTTGATAAAGTATGGCACAACGGATTACTAGAAAAGCTTCGTGCTAAAGGCATCCAGGGTGGCTTGCTACGACTCTTGGGAAATTACCTGCAGGACAGAAGCCTCAAGGTGGTTGTCAACGGGCAAACATCTGAGTCCCTGCCTGTGGAGGCATCAGTGCCACAGGGTTCAATTCTTGGCCCACTCCTGTGGAATATCTACGTGGATGATCTTCTCCAGCTACTGCCAGGAGTCATGGCCTATGCTGATGACTGCACCCTCTCCTATACCTATCCACGCCAGGACAGTGGGCGGGCTGCTGAGGCCATCAATCAGCAGCTACGAGTGATAAAGGAGTGGGGTGCTCGCTGGCAAGTGACATTCGCGCCGGAGAAGACACAAGCAATGGTTGTCTCTCGGTCCCCAGCCGCCATGGCAGCAATGGCAGGAAAGTTGTCTTTTGGCGCTGCTGCTCTCCCACTCCAAGATGACGTCAAGATACTTGGAGTGGAGGTGGATCGAGGGCTGAGGTTTGACAGGCATGTCAAAACCATTGCCAAGAAAGCCTCTCACAGGATCTCCGCTCTCAGAAGGATCGCCAGTTTCCTCGACAGGAAGGGAGACTGCTGCTGTACAAGGCACAGGTGCGGCCCCACCTTGAATACGCAGCTCTCTCCTGGATGTCCTGTGCCGCCACACACAGAAGGAGACTGGACAGCATCCAACGCCGCGCCATACGGCTAGTAGATGCTGCACTACCACCTCACCCAGAGCCTGAGCGTCCCTTGATTCACTGGAACACCGCAGAGACGTGGCGGCGATCGTAGTGTTCCATAAGGCACAGGTGCAAAGAGTGCCACATCTGGCAGGGCTGCGTCATCCTCTAAGAGTCACCGCACGGAGCACGAGAACGGTGCTCAATGGTGGTGACGCCGTAGAGGTGCCGCGATCCCACGGGTGTCAGCATCAACGCACCTTCGCAGGACGCGTCTCCAGGATGTGGAACTTGTTCACGGCCGCGGTGCCTCACGTCCAGGAGATGAACACACACAGTGTCAAACTGATGGCACATAAGTGGAGACAGACACTGCCAACTCCTCTGACACTCTTTGTGACGTGACACTCAGTGTAGTGCAGTGCGTGAATAGTGCTAGTGAAGTGAAACGAATAGTGCTCCATTTACATGCTGACCATCTTGTATATTATCTATTTTTAAGTCCTGTAAATATTGTAGAGAAATAGATTGTAGTACCCTTAGAATAGGTAGCACACGACAGTGCGCCTTTGGGTACATGTTCCTTTGTATTAAGTTTTGTTTAAATAAAAAAAAAAAAAAAAGAGAGAGAGAGAGAGAGAGAGAGAGAGAGAGAGAGAATGCAGACACTCCTGATTGAGGTCCTGTCATGGGCAATAATATCTCGTATAATACACATTGACAGCACTACCAGAGAGAGAGAGAGAGAGAGAGAGAGAGAGAGAGAGAGAGAGAGAGAGAGAGAGAGAGAGAGAGAGAGAGAGAGAGAGAGAGAGAGAGAGAGAGAGAGAGGACTGGTTACTAGGACGTGGCCATGATAAGTGAACCAGGACATTCTAAGCAAAACATCACAACACATCATAACACACAAACTTATTCACACTGACATCACTTGACTTTATTTGGATTTCTATGTAAAAATATGAATTAATCTTATAGAACAGCTAACCTAACCTAACCTAACCTTATAGAACAGCTAACTAACCTAACCTAACCTAACCTCACCTAACCTCACCTAACCTAACCTAATCTTACTAAACTCGAGGCTTACTTACACACTATTCATTTTCTTTAGTTAGGTCACAGTAAGACCAAATTTAACTTAACCTAACCTAGCGTAACTTAATATGGCATCAGTATCATCTTCACATTTGACAATTTTTAGTTTCTAATTAAAATGTGACAATGCCATAAAAGACACTCATAAAAATAGCAAACTAACTTTATCTAACTTCAAAACAAACCTAACTTAACTTGAACATACCTAACTCAGCCTTAACCTTACCTAACCTAACTGCTGTCAATATCTTTTTCGTTTTTTCTTAATTATAATGTCACAATACGAATAAAAAAAATGAGAAAACAACAAGAAAATCACGTCTTTTCATTTCATATCATAGCTTAAGTTAAAAAAATCTATCTCACTTTGTCTTCTCTATTTTTATCCCCTTCATTGTCCAATTCCCTTCATCATCCCTCCTGTTTAACCCTTCCTCACCTTCATCATCTCACACCAAAGAAGAGTAAGTTACCAATAAGAGCTACCTATCCCCTTCTACTTTCTACCTTTCCACCGTCTATCCTTTTCCGAACCTTCCTCTGTCCATCTGTCAGTCCCTTTCTCACACAGTCTTTATTATTAGTCTATCTCCTTTTCTCTGTTTATCTCCTTCATTTTATATTTCCCTTTATCCTCCCTGTCTATTTCTTTTTTCACCTTCCTGCCAATCTTTTTCTCACCTTCACTGCCTCCCTCTGTTTCCCATTTCATTGTCTATCTTTTCCCATATTATTTTTCTATCCTCATTTCATTTACTTTCTCACCATCTCATCTCACACAAAACAAGAGAAGAGCTACTGTCTATCTCCTACTGTCTATCTCTATCACACACACTCTGTCTATTTCTTCCTTTCTCAACCTGTCATTCACCTTCTTAATCTCTGTCTCACACAAAACAAGAATCAACAAGTTACCTGTAAAAAATTCCAGTCTATCACCTACTTTCTATTTTACTCCCTGTCTATCATTTTTCACAGTCTATTTTACCCCCCACTCAACCACAGTCTATTTTTCCCCACTCCATCACTTCCTCACCTCCCTGCCTCACTCAGAACAAGAATCAATAAGTTACCAGTAACAGCCTTATATATTCCTTTCAACTGTCCATCTTCCTCTCTTTCCCCACCTCTCTATCCCTCTTAGTCACCCAAAACAAGAGGGAACAAGCAGTGGGAGCAGGAGACGGCCAGAAGACGAGGTGACAAGCCAAGGGTAGGTGTGAATACATGAAGAAGCCAAGCCAGTGAGCAACGGAGGCAGTGAGGTAACACGAGGCAGTGTCAAAGTGGTGGGCGAGGAGGAAGGAGCGGGAGAGGACGCCGCTACACGTGAAAGGAAGGTTGGTTTAGCTTTGATCTTGACGTTTATTTATGAGAGTATCTGTTTATGTATTTATTTATTCTTGTTGACGTGGAAGTTGCAAGGGAAGGGAAGAGAAATGTAAGGTAAAGTAGGAAAATGTTAACAGATAAGGGAAAAGTGTTGAGGAATGATTAGGTGAGTTCGTTTAAGTGTTTCCGATTAAAAAGTTGAAGTTAAGGGTAAAAGAATACTAGAAAAGTGTCATTAAGGGAAAAAAAAAGTGAAAAAGAGAGTCAGATGAAAGAAGGTCCCTTAAAATAAAGTCCATTAAAAAAAAGCTCGATAAAAAGACAGGAAAAGCAAAAGTAAATGAAAAAATAACGGCAACAAAAAATATATTAGTTAGTTAAAACAAGTCTGAAAAAATAAATAAATAAATGAATGAGGAAAGAAAGAAAGGTGATACTGCGACACGCCATAGAAAAAACAATAAAAACAATTAAAAGTCTGCAAATATACAAAGAAACAAAATAAAGAAAAACAAACTATAAAAAAGAAAAGGAAAAGAACTAAAAAAAAAAAAATACACTGAATAACAAAAGAAAGGAAAAATTATAAAAAATGAATAAGGAAAAGGAAGAAAGGAAAACAAAGGAAAGTAAGAAAAAATAACACTCAATAACAAAAAGAAAGGAAAAGAAAAAGAAAAACACTGAAAAAATAAGAAAATAGGAAAAATGAAAAACTAAATAAAGAAAAAAAAAAAAAAATGGAAAACAATAAAAAAAAACAAAGGAGAGTGGAAAAAGGAAAAAGAAAATGGCAAACGATAAAAAAGCAGAGGAAAGAAAAGGAAAACAATAAAAAACAAAAGGAAAGAAAAAAAAAAAAAAAAAAGGGTGGCATTTTAACACATCAAAGAAGACAACACTGAACACAACACTGACATTTGACTTGCCGCAACACCCGAGGCACAGTAACGAGGCGCAGGGAAACAGGAAACTGGATGGATGGTAGAAAGAAAACGGAAACTAGAAACCATTAAATTTTGGCTTCTCTTTTTTTCTCGTTCTTTTATCTCCTCATCTGCCATTATCTCTCTTTTATTTCTCCCTCTCTTTCTCTTCTTCTCTTGTTCTTTTTTTCTTCATCTCTCGTTCTCTTCCTTTTCTCTTCTTTTTGTTTTGTTTTGTTTTTATCTTTTTCTCTCTTTCTCGTGTTTTGCTTAATATTTTGTTCTCGTGTTTCGTCTCTCCTCTTTTTCTTCCTCTTCCTCTTCCTCCTTCTCCTCCTCAACTGAAATCTGTCATTCTACTCTTTATTTTTCATCCTCGTTCTCTCTTGCCTTCATCTCTCCTCGCCCTCTGCATATTTTTTTTCTCCTCCTCCTCCTTCTCTTCTCAAATCCTTCATCCTCCTCTTTATCTCTCATTCTCATCCCCTTCTCTTCTCACGTTTTCTTCCTCATTATTTCTCCTTCTGCTACTCTTCCTCCTCCTTATCCTCATCCCTCATCCCTCATCCTCCTTATCTCTCATTCTCGTTCTCTTTTCATTTCTCCTCGTACTCCTCTGCTCCTCCTCGCCTTGTGTTACTCTTCCTCCTCCTGCTCCACCCATTCCTCCTCCTCCTCCTCGTTCTCCTCCACGCCCTTGACAATACCCGCCAGGAAATCACAGCGGTAGACGTGACTGGATTTCTTGTTGCTGGAAGGCGCTGGTTTGCTGTCCGCGCCACGTATCCGCCTACCAAGGGACACGTGAACTCCGCACCCTCTCAATCCCCTGTGCCGGCACGAAGCAATGCATGTTGACCTCACTGGCTTTATATATTACCTTGAGGCTTTGTGTGTCTGTGTGTCTGTCTGTGTGTCTGTGTGTGTGTGTGTGTGTGTGTGTGTAGACTTGCTTCATCTCTTTTAGTTCTGTTTTTCTTTTTTTTTTTTTTTCTATGGTCCAATAATGCATAAACACAAAGTCATAATTTTTCGTGTTTTTTTTTATTATTTATTTATTTCGCGGGCATTTCTGTGTTCTGTAATGGTTTCTTTTTCTTGGTTGCTGTGTTTACTCTCGTTCGCTTTTTTTTTCTATTTATTTTTGCGCTATTGTGTGTGTTTTAATGCGAATTGTAAAGAGTCATAGTATAAGGGAGAGGGAGAGAGAGAGAGAGAGAGAGAGAGAGAGAGAGAGAGAGAGAGAGAGAGAGAGAGAGAGAGAGAGAGAGAGAGAGAGAGAGAGAGATTAGAGAAAGAAGCAAGAAGAGAGAAAGAGACAGACACACACACACACACACACACACACACACACACACACACACACACACACACACACATACTCCTCCTTCCTCCACTCCTCACTCCTCCCTCCTCCACTACCTCCTCTCCTTCTCCCTCCACGATATAAACCTAATTAAACTGAACGATACCTTTCCACTCAAGTCATTATCAACTTTAATTGCCTCACAAAACCACTACGTTCTCTATAATGACGTGGCGGAGGTGGGTGAGTGGGTGGAGGGTGGGCTGGAGGGTGGTGGTGGGTGTTGGGGGGGGTGAAGGGTGGGTGTGTTTGAGGGGAAGGGGTCGAGCAGCCATGTTAGGAGTGGAGGGTTTGGTTTTGTGAGGGAGGTGAAGGAAAGGGTGGAGTTAGTGAAGTTGTGAAAGGGTTAGGTTGGGGTTGGGTTAGGTTAGGTTAGGTTTGATTATTTTATATGAGATTAGGTTAGGTAAGATAAGTTAAGGTTAGGTTAGGTTAGGTTAAGTTGGATTAGATTAGGTTAGATTAGATTTGTGGGTTTAATTAATGATTTAGTTGGATTTAGTTTAGTTTTCCTATAATTTAAGTTTCTTTATTAAGTATTGCCTGTGTTTAGATCTCTTGACCTTAGTTTAGTTGTTAATTTAATTCAGTCTAACTTATTCCATATCATTTGCTTTGGAGTTTTGTTCAGTCTAGCTCAGTTTAATCTTCTAATTCAATTTAGTAAAGACAAGCCGATTTTCGTTTCGTGTTGCTTAGTTTAGCTCAGTTCAA
>NC_059286.1:11996139-12001139 GCF_017591435.1 Portunus trituberculatus
CACACACACACACACACACACACACACACACACACACACACACACACACACACACACACCATACACCACACACACACCGCGCGGCTTCCATTATACATACATTCTCCACACACACAGTATAATGAAGGCGCTTTACTCACTCGCGTGTTGCCTCATGAATAACTGTCACAGCCAATCACTTCACCACGATACACACACGATACACCACGATAGACACACGATTGACACACGATAGACACGATAGACCACGATAGACACGCGATAGATGGACGATAGACTGATGCAGCAACACAAACAGAGGAGGAGAAGGAGAAGGAGGAGGAGGAGGAGGAGGAATGTGAGAGGAAAAGAGGATTAAATTGATAGATCAGAAGAGATAAAGTGGAAAAGAAAGGAAGAGAGAGAGAGAGAGAGAGAGAGAGAGAGAGAGAGAGAGAGAGAGAGAGAGAGAGAGAGAGAGAGAGAGAGAGAGAGAGAGAGAGAGAGAGAAGGAGCACCATCTACATATATAATGAAGACAGACAACACGAAAAAAATAATAAAAATAAAAGCATAAATTATTCTTCCCAGTTTCCCTTCCATTAATTTTACTCAAACCACGAGAAAAAAATGAATAAAAAAAGAAACAAATGAACAAATAACAAGTTTCGTGTATAAGGGAGGAGATGATAACAAACACACAAACACTCCTTATCTCATTACAAAAAGGATCAAAACTCTCGCAACACACACGAAAAGCATTGGATCCTATTACATGGACTCATAAGGTATCAGAACCTGTGTCTTGTAGGATTAAGAGGAAGATCACATCGGATTTGTATTGTAATCCTATTTATAAAGGGGCTGGATTAATTACAGAGCATCAAATCCCATTACAAGGAATTAGTAAGGAATCTAACTCTATCTCGTGGGATTGGCCTGTAATCTCTGTCTCTCTCTCTCTTCGCTCTTTGCATTATCTTTGTTTTACCTATCACCATCTTTTCATCTGTGTCTCTTCCTCTCCCTTCTCTTCCTCCTCTTCCTTTTCTTAAGTCTGTTCCTACTTCTTCTTCTTCTTCTTCTTCTTCTTCTTCTCCTCCTCCTCCTCTTCGTCTTTTCGTTCTTGTTTTTCCTCTTCCTCCTCCTTCTTTTCTTATTCTTTTCCACTTCCTCCTACTCCTTTTCTTTTTAAGCTTGTTGTTACTCCTCCTCCTCCTCTTCTCCATCTTTTTGTTCCTGTTCTTCCCCTACCTCCTCCTCCTCTTCTTCAGTTTCTCCTCCTCCTCCTCCTCCTCCTCCTCCTCCTCGTGTTCTTATTGTTACGCTCTCCTAGTTACGCGTAGTTGAGGCAGTTAAGGTTATGTAATTATAAGTGTTATTACTCCTCTCTCTCTCTCTCTCTCTCTCTCTCTCTCTCTCTCTCTCTCTCTGATTCCCTCCTCATCCAAACTTTACCATGGCAATGAAACTGTTCCTGTCATTATCCTTGTTCTCTCTCTCTCTCTCTCTCTCTCTCTCTCTCTCTCTCTCTCTCTCTCTCTCTCTCTCTCTCTGATTCCCTCCTCATCAAAACTTTACCATGGCAATGAAACTGTTCGTGTCACTATCCTAGTTCTCTCTCTCTCTCTCTCTCTCTCTCTCTCTCTCTCTCTCTCTCTCATTCCCTCCTCATCAAAACTTTACCATGGCAATGAAACTGTTCGTGTCACTATCCTAGTCTCTCTCTCTCTCTCTCTCTCTCTCTCTCTCTCTCTCTCTCTCTCTCTCTCTCTCTCTCTCTCACACACACACACACACACACACACACACACACACACACACACACACACACACACACACACACACAAATGATGATGATTAGGAGGAGGAGGAGGAGGAGGAGGAGGAGGATGGAGGAAGATGATGATGATGATAATGAAAAAGAAGAAGAAGAAGAAGAAGAAGAAGAAGAAGAAGAAGAAGAAAACGAAGACGAAGACGAGGACGACGAAGACGAAAAAGAACAAAACAACAACAATAACAACAACAGCAACAACAACAACAACAATAACAACAACAACAACAACAACAACAACAACAGCTTCACGAAACACTCAAGATCCTGACAAGTTCTTTTCTCCTTTCTAGCATCACAATATTTCCTCGCCAACGTTTATTTATTTTTGTTTCCTTTTTATCAATACATTTTTTTTTTCAATTTAGAGTTTTCACATTACCGAGGGAACGTGGTGGCCTTGAAACCCAATACGCGCGTGGCTTCACAAATAGGCAAAACTGTTAACATTATGCATCGTGGTGGTGGTGGTGGTGGTGGTGTGTATGTATATGTATGTATGTGTTTTTGTGTATTTTTTTCCCTTTTTTCTTTCTCTATTCCTGCTTATCTTTATTCTTATTCCTTCTCTTTTCTTTTTTCTTTATTTTTGTGTTATTTTTCTGTTCCTTTTTCGTTTTACTTGTGTGTGTGTGTGTGTGTGTGTGTGTGTGTGTGTGTGTGTGTGTGTGTGTGTGTGTGTGTGTGTGTGTGTGTGTGAGAGAGAGAGAGAGAGAGAGAGAGAGAGAGAGAGAGAGAGAGAGAGAGAGAGAGAGAGAGAGAGAGAGAGAGAGAGAGAGAGAGAGAGAGAGAGACTCAACAACAGGTGTTCCCTCGGGCAGGAGTGGCAGAGAAAAACTAACACTCTCTCTCTCTCTCTCTCTCTCTCTCTCTCTCTCTCTCTCTCACCCCGTCTCTCACAATCTTTCATCATCCTATCCTTTCCTTTCACCCTTCTCATCTTTCATCACTAATTTTTTCCCACGTATTTATTTCATCTTATTTTTCCGCCAGCAGGTGATTTCTCAGGTAAGCCGCGTTAATTAAAGGTGGCTCAGGTAGGCGGTGACATCACGTGACCTTCTGTACGTGTTGGTAATAAGGTAACAAAATAATTACATATATTTCACCTTATTTAAATTTCAGGGAAGGAAGGAGTGTGACGAGAGAGAGAAGGAGGAGGAGGAGGAGGAAGAGGAGGAGAGAAGGAGAAAAGGTAGAAGAGAAGGAAGAGGAGATAATAAAAGGCTAATAACAAGGAAAGCGAAGGAAATGAAGGAAAAGTAGACTAAATGAAAAGAACAGGGAGAGATGAAGAAAGGAAAGAAAAGCAAGGAAGGAAAATATGAAGGAAGAGAGAGAGAGAGAGAGAGAGAGAGAGAGAGAGAGAGAGAGAGAGAGAGAGAGAGAGAGAGAGAGAGAGAGAGAGAGAGAGAGAGAGAGAGAGAGAGAGATAGTAGTGAAGATAAAAGAGGAAGAGGAAAAGGAGAAAAAACTATATGGAAAAGAAAGAAAGAAAGATAAATGAAAAAAAAAAAAAGAAAATTAAGAACAGAAAAAAAAAACAATATAAAGAACAAAGAAGAAAATGGAAAGATAAAAAAGGAAAACAGAAAAAGGAAGAAGGAAAAAGAATAATAGAAAGAAGAAAGAGAAAAATGAGAATTAAGATTGAAAGAAAGACAAGGAAAACGAGAAATTAATTAGAGAGGAAAAAAAAGGAGAGGAAAAGAGAAAAGGAATGTAAAAAGAAGGAACGATGCGATGTGTGTGTGTGTGTGTGTGTGTGTGTGTGTGTGTGTGTGTGTGTGTGTGTGTGTGTGTGTGTGTGTGTGTGTGTGTGTGCCTTTCATGAGGATAACTAAAACCTCTTAAATCTTTCACAGTGGCAGTACAAGATATATGATGGTGTAAGTACTTCATTTTTTTTTCTCTTTTTTTTTCAAGTTCCTCCTCTCCGCTATCTTGTCCTCACTGTCTCTCTTCATCTCTTCTTTCTTCTATTTTTTGTTTTTCCATCAGTAAAGAAATATTTGTGACTTTTTTTCCTGTTTTCCTGCTAATTCATTTAACTTTTTTTCTGCTCCTGTATTCATTCTTTCCTCTTATTCTCTACTTGTTCCATTTATTTCCGTATTTTCACCAAGTAAACATAAAATTTCTTGCATTTATCCTGTTTCCCTCCTTATGCTTAACACTTTCCTCCTCCTCCTCCTCCTCCTTCTCCCTATATTTTCCATTTTCCTCTTTTCCCTAACAATAAACCTTCAATTTTTCTCTTTTCCCTATCAATAAACCATGTCCTGTTGCATTTTTTTCCTCTTCTTCCTCTAATTCTCTCCACTTTTCCTCCTCCTGTTTTCATTTCTCCCACTCATTTGCGTTTTTTTTCCCCATTTCTCCACCAATAAACACATTCAAAGCCACACAAAGGAGATTCAGTTTAAGAGACACGACTTTTAACTTCACCTCGTGGCTGTGAGACCTCGTAAAAGTACACAAATCTCTCTCATAATTTTTCTCTCTCTTACATCTTCACTCACTCCTCCTCCTCCTCCTCCTCTCCATCTCTCCCTCCCATGCCATCATCTGTATTTATAGCTATCGGATTTCTGTGGTTGAATATTTATCGCGGTATTAAATCTCTCCTTGCTTGAGTTTTATTGCCGTTCACAAATTTTCTTGAGTCGACTTGGTGAACATAAAGAGTGAGAGTTCGTCGTCTGCTCTGTGCTTTGTGATGTCACGTGAGGTGGTAGTGGTAAGGACGAGGGTTTGTTGGGGTCATGTGTGGTCTCGTGGATTGTTTGGGTGGTGGTGGTAGTGGTGGTGGTGGTGGTAGTGGTGATTTTAGGTGTTTTTCCTGGTTCACTGTGTTTAATTTTCGATGTTGTATAAAATTCTGACATGCTGTGGTGGTGGTGGTGGTGGTGGTGTGTTTGGGTGGTGTTCTGGTTCACTAGGTTTAAACTGGGCACTGTTTTTTTGCTTGGTTTTGCCTGGTCTCCTCTTTGTTGAAAGGTAATGTGAGTTTAAGTTAATCTAATCTAAACAAGTCTAGTGTGAGTTGGCTTAACCTTACCTTATGTGGGGCAGCTACATTCAACCTGGTTCAAGTTGGCTAGTGAGATAACATAACTTCACTAAACGTAACCTTACCTCACAACACTGAAATCAACTTATCAACAAACCTAGATGATGCATT
>NC_059286.1:12008639-12013639 GCF_017591435.1 Portunus trituberculatus
GAAAAAAGGAAAAGCGAAAAAGAGGAAAAGGAAAAGGAAAAGCGAGAAAAAGGGAAAAAAAAAAAAAAAAGAAGGAGGGGAGGAGGAAAATGGAAAGGAGAAAGAAAAAAAGATTATAAAGTGGAAAAATGAAAAATGAAAAGAGAAAGGAAAAGAAGGGGAAAGAAGAAAAGGCGGGGAAAAGAGGGAAAAGAAGAGGAAAAGAGGGAAAAGGAGAAAAAGAGGATAAGGGAAAGAGGAAAAAGAAAAAAAAGGAAAAAAATAAGAAAGAGGAAAAAAAAATGAGGATAAGAAGAAAAAACAAGAAAAAGAAGAAAAGAAGGAAAAGAAAAAAAACACGAAAGAGGAAAGAAAGCGATAAAGGAAAAAATGAGGATAAGAAGGAAAAACGAAGAAAAATAAATAAAAAGAGGAAAAAGGAAAAAAAAACCCACACGTCTTCCTTCCCAGCAGCAAAGAAGGGACAGGAAAATTGAAAGTGGTGATGAAGATGAATGGAGTCGAGAAGAGCGATGAAGAAAGAAAGAAAAATGATCAGGTTAAATTGCTCCTTCCTTCGTTCGTGGGGCAGCATCGTGACTTCCTCCTTGTAGTGTGACGTCTCTCTCTCTCTCTCTCTCTCTCTCTCTCTCTCTCTCTATTTTCCTTTTTAATTTGTTTCCTTATCTTTTAAAATCTTTCAGTCTATCCTTCCTCCTTTTATTTTCTTATTTCTTCATTTCCCTCTTTATTTCAATATTTTTTTTGTTTATTTTGTATCATTTACCCACCTCTCTCTCTCTCTCTCTCTCTCTCTCTCTCTCTCTCTCTCTCTCTTAAAATAATCAAACTTGACTTAAGACAGAGAGAAAATGGTAACACACTCGCATTCTCTGTCTCTCTCTCTCTCTCACACACACACACACACATTCACACAGACACACACACACACACACACAACATTGAGTTTCAGTACCACGAGAGAGGCAGCAAGCTAACCCAATCAGGAGGACCTGCCTACTTTCTCACCACGACAATTTTTCAAGGCCACAGAACTGATCAGCAAGGTTTTCAAGAGTGTTTCTCCAGTTAATAACGTAGAAATCTTGTCACTCTGCCTCTAGAACCGTAAAACCACCTTAAAAAAAACTCGTGTATATCTAAATAAAGCCTTTAGAAATAGTGGAAGTGAAGCAGGGAGTGTTTGAGAATACGAGCTCTGAGTGTCTGCGAGATCTCTGTGCAAGATTGAGCTGGAGAAAGACGCACGTTAATATTCACTATAGCCAAGTTACATCCTTACTCGGTCCGCCACTTCCCTTGCCTCTGTTGTCCGTACCACACTCACCCTTACTTAGCTACTGTGTCATAGAGAGTACAGAGGAGAGAGAGATAGAGAAGGGAGGGACACGGACAGAGGGAAGGAAAGGGTTGAGGGAGGGAGGAGAGAGAGAGAGAGAGAGAGAGAGAGAGAGAGAGAGAGAGAGAGAGAGAGAGAGAGAGAGAGAGAGAGAGAGAGAGAGAGAGAGAGAGAGAGAGAGAGAGAGAGAGACAGTACAGAAACGTGCATAGGGAAAGGAAATAGCAGAGAGAGAGAAAGAAAGAAAGAAAATAATAAAAAAAACCCAGACACATATCGAAACAGAGATAGAGAAACCAAGAAAATAAAAGAGAAAAGGAAAAAGAAAAATAGAGAAAGGAACAAAGACAGAAACAGAAAAAAAACAAGACACGGACATAGAAATCAGTGAAAGATGCTGAAAACACACACGAGAAGACCTCCAATATAGATTCCTTGCAGGGTGGGTGGGGAGAAGTGGCACGTCAAGCTTGTGGCGCGAAATTCCCCTGCAGTGACGGTAAGACGGGGCCACTGAGGCGGGAGTAGGGGGTAGGAACGAGGGCTGGCCAAGCTGACTCAGGGCCATTGGCAATACGTGAGTCTGGTTCCAGATTATGTGATTCTGCCGCCTCAGTTCTTGGATATATTTTTTTACCCCTTCAGTACCAAGACACGTTTTCGTATTTATTCTGCTTACTGTTCTGATTTTATACAGCTTCAGAAACTTATGTGGGGATTAAAACAGTGAAGACTCTGGCCATTAATTTGCTGACCTCCACAGACCCTTCCTAATGTCAGTAAAATGGTCTAATCGAACCCAAACCTCAAGGTAAATATGCGTCCCAGTACCGAAGAGGTTAAGGAGTTATTTTTATATTTTCTCTGAGGGTTTAATTGTTCGCTTTTATTTACAATGCAGGTCAAATATATATATATATATATATATATATATATATATATATATATATATATATATATATATATATATATATAAAGCTGTGTCTTCTTTCTGGTTATGTGAATTTTTGGTGCTTTAAATCCTGGTTACATATTTCTAAGGACTTTTTATTTTCTTTCTGGACTGAATTGATTTTTATTCACAATGTAGAACAAATATATGTTAAAAAAGACTCTTTATTTCTGTTTTGTTTCTATTGATGTGTCTTTTTGGTGCCTCAATTCTCGGTTACATACATTTTCAAGGATAAAGAAGAACGGAGACTAAAAATAAGTTCAGGATCTGTGTTTCTCTTTCTCTTTTCAACATTGAGAAGCTTCTCCTCCGCGTGAGAAATTGAAGTTAAAGAAAATATTAAACAAAAGGATTAGGAAAAGTTATGATACTAATGCAAAAAGAAAAGATGAAAGCAACATAAACACGATAAATGAGAAAGGGTTAACATTTTCTTGCCCCCATGAAAAGAAAAGCAAACAAGAAGACAGACTAATGAAGATAATACATAAAACAAAAGAAAAAAAGAACAAAACCAGATGAACAAGACAGACAAACCACAACATAAATAACAACTGAGAAACACACACACACACACACACACACACACACACACACACACACACACACACACACACACACGGTAATTCAGAGGTCGTGACAAGGCAGATTAAGACAAGACAAACGACCTCAAGAACCAGGCTGTAATTTGAGCATTTGTAACGATAACAGCTTGCTTGTAACGCTGTCTGCTGTCACCCGGGATTTATTGACCCTCTCTCTCTCTCTCTCTCTCTCTCTCTCTCTCTCTCTCTCTCTCTCTCTCTCTCTCCTATATATGAAACTATATTTAATGATTATCCTGCTTAAAATCTTGAAAAAAACAAACAAAACAAACATAATAGAAAATAAATACATTTGCAAAATCCAGAGAAAATATATGAAATAATCAGATAGAAATACAAATAAAGTAAAACAATTCTCTCTCTCTCTCTCTCTCTCTCTCTCTCTCTCTCTCTCTCTCTCTCTGTTGCAGTCTTTCCTCTTGTCTATTTTATTTTATTACTGTTATTATTCCGGGTTTCCTGTGTGTGTGTGTGTGTGTGTGTGTGTGTGTGTGTGTGTGTGTGTGTGTGTGTGTGTGTGTGTGTGTGTGTGTGTGTGTGTGTGTGTGTAGTAATGGGGCTGTCTGTCTGTTTGTCTGTCATTACACGAGTTGTCTAACGGGTTAATTACAAACTGAGACACACCAATGCTTTCCTCAACACCTGTCTGTCTGTCTGTCTGTCTGTCTGTTTGTCTGTTCGTGTGTCTCGTGGCAGTGTGTTCTGATTCAATTTACTCCTGTTATTGAATTATTGACAGCTCGTTTCAGTGATCTCTCTCTCTCTCTCTCTCTCTCTCTCTCTCTCTCTCTCTCTCTCTCTCTCTCTCTCTCTCTCTCTCTCTCTCTCTCTCTCTCTCTGTGTGTGTGTGTGTGTGTGATCCTTCCTTCATTTATCTTCCTTCGTTTCGTTAATTCCTTTTCTTCTTCTATTCCTTTTCCTTCTATCTTTATTTTTTCTTTGTTTTCTCCTTCGCTTTCTTTTTTCCTACATTTTTTTTCTTGGATGGTTAAGGTGTGTGTGTGTGTGTGTGTGTGTGTGTGTGTGTGTGTGTGTGTGTGTGTGTGTGTGTGTGTGTGTGTGTGTGTGTGTTTATCAATTCATCTCCTTTATTTACTTATGGTGTTTGTCTCAGTACTGTGTTTGCTTTGTTTGTTTGTAAGTTTGTTGTTCTTGTGTTTGTTGAGTTTGTTGCAGTTTGTTTGTTCTCTTGTTTCTTATCTCAAGTGTTACCCTTGTTTTATTTGTTTGTTTTAATTGTTTGTTGTTAATTTTTCTTGTTTTTCTTGTTTTTGTTGTATTTGTCTTGTTTTTTGTTTGTCTTGATTTTGTTGTTTATTTGATTAGATTGGATTAGATTCCTTTGTGTGTTTGTACGTGTTTGGTTCATTTCTGTTTGTTTTATGTATTTTTTTTTTATTCCTTCTTTTTTTTTCTTCTTTTTCTTTCTCCTCCTCCTCCTCCTCCTCCTCCTCCTCCTTCTTCTTCTTCTTCTTCTTCTTCTTCTTCGAGAGAGAGAGAGAGAGAGAGAGAGAGAGAGAGAGAATAAAATACAAAATGACTAAATAGAAATAAAAAGGTAGAGATAAGTAAAATAAATGTCTCTCTCTCTCTCTCTCTCTCTCTCTCTCTCTCTCTTTACGCACAATTACCTAAACCACAGAACCACCACAGGAAACGCGAGTCAAAAGCTCAGATTCACCTCTTGATTTCTTCCTTCTTGCTTTTTGTCTTTTATTTATTATCCTTCTTCATTTTTTTTCCTTCTTCTTCTTCTTCTTCTTTCTTTTTCTTCTTCCTTCTCGTCATTTCTTCCTTCAGGTATTTTTGTTTTATTTGTTTATCATCATTCTTCATTTGGTTCCATTTTCTTGCATTTTTCTCCTGTCTGTGTTAGTTATTGATATTCGGGTTACTTCTCTCTCTCTCTCTCTCTCTCTCTCTCTCTCTCTCTCTCTCTCTCTCTCAGGCCTGAATTCAGAAACGCTTTATTCTATCACCAAGACTATTTTCCAAGGCCACAGAGATGAATAGCGGGGTTTTCAAGTGTTTCTCCAGTTAATAATGTAGAAATCTTGTCACTCTGCCTCTAGAACCGTAAAAACACCTTAAAAAACACGTG
>NC_059286.1:12018639-12021139 GCF_017591435.1 Portunus trituberculatus
TCAACTGATTAAAGAAAATGAAATAAGTCAGGAAAACACGTAATTCACTCTACCACTATAAATAAAATTGCCTGGGCAGAGGGTGAACAGCGCTTCCCACACGTACTCTTCAACTACGACTATACCTACAGGCGCTATAGGCCGTAACATAGAAAAAAAAATATGACGTAGATAAATGAAAAGCAAAAACATTTAACCCCTTCAACACTGAGACACATTTTCCCCATGAGTTTTGGGTTACGATCCGACGATTTTACTGACATTAGAGAGGGCCTATGGAGGTGAAAAGATTAATGACCAGAGTGTTTACCATTCTAATCCCCATACAGGCTTCTGAAGCTGTACAAAACCACCAAATAGTAAGCAGAATGAATATGGAGACGCGTCAAGGTACTGAAGAGGTTAAGACGATAAACAGCTGAGCAGAGGCCATTGAAGTAACCTAAGAGCTACTGAAGGGGAGGCCGTGGGAGAACAAGAGGATGAAGAAAGGCTACCGTGGGAGAAGAGGAGGATGAAGAAAGACTAACGTGGGAGAAGAGGAGGATCAAGAAAGCCAAGACTCTACAGAATTTACACATACTTTTCCCTTCATTTGATGTGATATTGACGTGTGTGTGTGTGTGTGTGTGTGTGTGTGTGTGTGTGTGTGTGTGTGTGTGTGTGTGTGTGTGTGTGTGTGTGTTGCTCCTAATTTCACGGTCATCCAATTGAACTCAAGGAAACGCCGATCATACAGAAAGGAGGAGGAGGAGGAGGAGGAGGAGGAGGAGGAGGAGGAGGAGGAGGAGGAGGAGGAGTTTGGAGATAACTTGAAGGAAGGAATAGTAAAAAGGTACGCGAAGGAGGGCGGGAAGGAAGGAAGGAAAGAAGGAAGGAAGGAAGGAAGGAAGGAAGGAAAGAGTAAGAAAGTGGAAATAAAAATGCAATAACAATAAAAGACAGAAAAATTAAATAAATAACAAATAAATGAATAAACAAATGAACAAATAAAAGATATGAAAAAACTAAAAGAAGAAAAAAAAAAAAAATAAAGCGCTCTCTCTCTCTCTCTCTCTCTCTCTCTCTCTCTCTCAAAACACCACAAATGTATTACCTGAGTCTAAAGTCATTCCACGTTCCAGTGTAAAATATGTGGAGGAGGAGGAGGAGGAGGAGGAGGAGGAGGAGGAGGAGGAGGAGGAGGAGGAGGAGGAGGAGGAGGAGGAGGAGAGCTAAGAAAACGATGAAGATGAAGTGGTGTTTCTCTCTCTCTCTCTCTCTCTCTCTCTCTCTCTACATTCTATAATTTCCTCCGTTTTGAATAATGAATAAAGGAAGGAAGGAAGGAAGGAAGGAAGGAAGGAATATAAACAATACAAACGGAAACACAATAGAACACAAACACAAACATGAAAAACACAATTTTACAACCACTACACCACACAACACCACACCACCACACACCACTCTCAACACACCTATATCATTCAACACTATCACACCACACCACACACTCTCAAAATACACTCAACACCAGCACCACAACACCACATAACACCACACACCACAACACCACACGCCAATCTCAAAACACACACACCACACCACACAACACCATATAACACCACACAAAACACAACACCACACACCACACTAACATCACACAACACCACACACCAATCTCAAAACACACACCACACAACACCATACGCCATTCTTAAAACACTCATTCCACTCAACACCACACATCACACACCATACACCAATTAACACCACTCAACACACACCGCTCAAAAACACATATTCCACTCAACACCACACACCACACACCACACACCATTTAACACCACTCAAAACCACACACCACTCAAAAACACACATTCCAGTCAACACCACACACCAAACGCCACACATCACTCTCAAAAACACACATTCCAGTCAGCACCACACACCAAACGCCATACATCACTCTCAAAAACACACATTCCAGTCAACACCACACACCAAACACCACACAACTCTCAAAACGCACATTCCAGTCAACACCACACACCAAACACCACACAACACTCAAAAACACACATTCCAGTCAACACCACACACCACCACAACTCAACATACCAAACTAATCTCCTCTCTGTCACCTTTCCAGACTGACCCACAACATTCCAGGCTTCTGTAAACAAACCCTCAACTTTTCCAGCCAATCTTGCATCATTCCAGACCATTCCAGACCATTCCAGAGCCACTTGTCACCATTCCAGACCATTCCAGAGCCACTTGTCACCATTCCAGACCATTCCAGAGCCACTTTTCACCATTCCAGACCATTCCAGAGCCACTTGTCACCATTCCAGACCATTCCAGAGCCACTTGTCACCATTCCAGACCATTCCAGAGCCACTTGTCACCATTCCAGACCATTCCAGAGCCACTTGTCACCATTCCAGACCATTCTACTTAATTCCAGAGCCCCTTGTCACCATTCCAGACCATTCCAGAGCCACTTGTCATCATT
>NC_059286.1:12026139-12031139 GCF_017591435.1 Portunus trituberculatus
AGCTGAACAGCGCTTCCCATACACTCTTCAAGTGTGTCTACAGGCACAAGTGCGCCTACACAAACACACACCACAACACCCACCTACACAAACACACACCATAACACCCACCTACACAAACACACACCACAACACCCACCTACACAAACACACACCATAACACCCACCTACACACACACACACACACACACACACACACACCACAACACCCACCTACACAAACACACACCACAACACCCACCTACACAAACACCACAACACCCACCTACACACCACACAACACCCACCTACACAAACACACCACAACACACCACTCCACTCAACCTTTTTATCGTTACAACCCCTGAGTTATAAGACCATCTACCAGTACCCCAGTATTGTCACATGGAACACAACTCAATATGCAATGGCACTGCAAAGGATTTTATTAGATCAGCCATCTAAGTACCCCTGGAAATCTTCTTATGAACCCCCTGTGGTTTCGCGCTGTCAGGATGGCCACTGTCCATGAGCTAACATCATTAGGTCTCTATGACGCTGAAGACGTCTATGCAGAACGGTTTGGCTGGCAATAGACAATCTACTAACCTAGAAGGAAAGAAAATATCATACTAACTTGGAGCTATCAATTGAGGAAGAAGTAATCTTTGTCCCAGGAATAGAGCAAGATGGTATATAAAAAAACACAATGCATAGTTATAACCTAACTCTACTATTATAGCGTTTTTGTCGTAGATACATGTTTAGAAATACTTTACCTATCTTGATATCTCCTTATGTGACAAAAGAATATCCAAAAATATACGATATGCAGTTGACCATCTTTTCTGTGAAATATTACGATATCTGTTGAATCTGGCAACTTCAACGGGAGTTTGGGTCCTCTCCTAGTGTTTCCTTATGATTGAAACATTGATATTTACACGTCATTGTGATCAGGGAAATAAAGAAAACTAAGTTTGCTTTTTCTAAGAGCATGAAATAGAAAAATTTATGTTTACAAGTGGCAGTTTATGTATAAGACACGCAAACCTGTGTGCACTCATCCACTCTATCCAGAAGCTTAACTAATTTTCAAAAGTTCCCCAATAGCTACACAACTACCATTGGTCTACTGTTTCTATCCAGTTACCTACAAACACGTACACATTCAAGGCAGCAACATGCAAAGTACACTAAATACTCCGGAGCAAAGCTGCCTCACCTTGTTTCATTAATCAGCTAACTCTTGCACACTTTCACACCAAAGCTATTTTTCATTTACCATCGACGATTTTATATTCGAATCAAAATTAAAACGACGATTGAGAACTTTCGGCCTAAAGATGTTTGAGGGCCGTGACGGCCTTGGGCGCCGCACGGGGGAAGGAGGTGGCCGTCGGGTCCGGCCTGGGGCCCAAGGCAGGAACTGGCTGCAGGTCCTGCTTTTCCTTGGTGGCCTCAAGCTTCACTACTAGTCGTCCACTTGCAGCGCATCACACTAGGCAAGGGTCGCCATAAGCAAGAGATCAATGTCTACCACTCACCGGATGGTGCCGTGAGGGGCCCTAAAGGGTGATAAGGGCTCCTTGCATAGAATATGATGGTGAGTGGTGTGTACGGGACCTCTGCTTATAATGACACCGGGCTGAACAACTCGCCATGAACGAGGGCACGCTGTGCGCCATGAGCCAGGCACTGACAGTACCAGTGGTCCTTTACGTTAGGTTAGGTTAGGTTAGGTTAGATTAGGTTAGGTTAGGTTAGGTTAGGTAAAAAGGACTCACTTCATGACAGCGTTTGGGGAGTGGTGTGTGGCGGGTCATTGCTCATGGCGACCTGTGTGAGGCATTGCAAGGTTGCATCGTCACTGCTCTCATAACCACGGGACTGGGGTTGACCCTTTCTGGGTAAAAAGTTTCGTCCCAGTACCTGTGTAGGTAATAATACTTTGGATCGTTTCGCCATCGCCATCGCCGCACCGTTAGCCTCGATAAACGGATCGTTATCCTCAACAAACACATCTGTACCGTGGACACTGGAATCGCAACCTGTCGTGGAATCCCATTGTTAGCGTGGACTCATTTTCCTTCGCGGCTTCAAGCTCACTGATTGTTGTCAACTTGCAGCGCCTCATACTAGGCAAGGCGTCGCCTTAAGCAGGGTGCCGTGTCTACCGTCCATCAGATGATGCCGTGAGGGGCCTTTAAGGGTGATAAGGGCTCCTTGCATAGAGTCTGGTGGTGAGTGGTGTGTACAGGACCTCTGCTTATAATGACATCGGGCTGAACAACTCGCCATGAACGAGGGCACGCTGTGCGCCATGAGCCAGGCACTGACCGTACCAGTGGTCCTTTACGGGGTGAAAAGGACTCACTGACAGTGTTTGGGGAGTGGAGTGTGGCGGGTTATGCTCATGGCTACCCGTGTGAGGCGCAGTAAGGTGGCAGCGTCACTCTCCTCGCACTCACGGGTCTGGGGTGAACTCTTACGGGGTGAAAGGGTTCGCCCCAGTACCTGTGTAGGCAAGTGAACTTCAATTGCGTCGCAGTGAGGTGGCAGCGCCACTCTCCTCGCACCTAAGGGTGTGGGTGGACCCTTACGGGGTGAAAGGGTTCATCCCAGTACCTGTGTAGGCAAGTGGACTTCAATTGCAGCGCAGGAAGGTGGCAGCGTCACTTTACTCGCACTCAAGGGTGTTGGGTGGATCCTTACGGGGTGAAAGGGTTCGTCCCAGTACCTGTGTAGGCAAGTGGACTTCAATATTGTGTCTTGAAATCGCATCGTGAGGACTGGAACCGCATCGACATCGTGGAAACCCGCATCGTTCCCGTGGAAACTGGAATTGCATCTTGATCGTGGAAACTCGCATTATTATCTTGGAAACTGGAAGGGCATCTTTATCATGGAAAGGCATCGTCATTTTGGAAACTTGCATCGCTATCGAGGAAACTGGAATGCCATTGTTATCTTGGAAACTCGGAGCGCTATCGAGGAATCTGGAATCAAATCTTATCGTACACACTGTTATCGTGGAAGCTCTCGTGATCGTCGTTCGTTTCGTTATCTCTGAATTACTTAATTAGTCTTGGTATTATTATTAGCTTCCGTAATAATAGAGATGTTGGTCATTTTTATCTTATCTCTTTTACTGTATTTTTTTTCAGGGTACAGTTTAGTGTTCTTCAACCTTTTCTAAATTCGTGCACCTTTTCGAGAAGCAAGGAGGACTATAAAAGAAATGCATCAATATTCGTAATTTTCCCTACTTTAAGACTGAAAATCGATAGATAACATTATTGAATATCTACCTGAAGCTACAGTTTTTTAGTCCTAAACAGTCGCTATATAGAGCGAAATGTACTATAACAAAATGCCACATCTCAAACACATTAGGCCCGTGTTCCGTCGGAGTGTAATATATTACTATTGTGAATAAATCGCAATACTTTGATTAATATCAATAGGAGAGGACCCAAACTGTCACAATTTCAGTGTTCGCAGGAGAGAGTCAGTATCGTCTCGCGGTACAGAGTAATCGTCTCTAAACACTGTATTACGATGTATCTATTGATTTGCCAGGGTTTTACTCCTACCAGTATTTTTCTGTTCTTATTCTACCATGGTATTTCTTTATAGTTACTTGAGTTTATACGACTGACATCATAATATAGAGCAAAACATAATTGTCTGGTGTACCAAGATCTTTCATTTCTAGAGACTTACAGCACGGAACCTTACACACATTTCACCTCGCTTCTGCACAGGTTAATTCTTCTTCTTCTCAACCTTTTAATGTGATGTACCCTCGAAGTCTTTCAGTATTGATCACGTACCCTTACCCACAATGCAGCGTCAGGAAGGGTAACAATAAATGCATGGTTTATTGACTTAGTTTATTAAGTTTAAATTGTGTTATATATGTGGAGCAGACACAATTTTTAATTAATATTAGTATGTTTCTATGAGGTAGTGTCGATAGGAACTGGTACCTCACAGGAGACACTATATGTGACTAATAATTGGGAATCTCACCTTGAAAAAATCCCATCCTATTTAAAGGTTATGAGTAATCCAAGAGAGCTTCCTCTCAAATATAACTCAAGAGTTTCCTTGTTAGTTGAGTGTCCTGGTTCTAGTGAGAGAGAGAGAGAGAGAGAGAGAGAACTGAAGCATTTTGAGAGACGTACCCCAGAGAGAGAGAGAGAGAGAGAACCCTGATCTACACAAACACACACCACAACACCCACCTACACAAACACACACCACAACACCCACCAACACAAACTAATATTGGGAATCTCACCTTGAAAAAAATCCCATCCTATTTAAAAGTTATGAGCAAAACACAGTGAGAGAGAGAGAGAGAGAGAGAGAGAGAGAGAGAGAGAGAGAGGAGAGAAGAGAGAGAGAGAGAGAGGAGAGAGGTACTAGTCAGGGCAAAGGTGGGATATTTCACTTTTAAATAATGTAATTCCCTTAAGCCAGTTCCCAGAATCCAAGATAATAAATAAACTAATAGGAAAGTCAACTCTAAGGACGTGAATACCAAGATCTAGTTGTTCCCGTTTTCTATTTTATCTCAGTTCTGTCATATTGGATTTTCTTCGTATTCCTCGAGAGAGAGAGAGAGAGAGAGAGAGAGAGAGAGAGAGAGAGAGAGAGAGAGAGAGAGAGAGAGAGAGAGAGAGAGAGAGAGAGAGATAATCAAAGGTATTGCTTTCATTACTTTTGCTTTTCTTCCTTAAATATGAATAAAAAAGGAAAATGCAAGGAGAGAGAGAGAGAGAGAGAGAGAGAGAGAGAGAGAGAGAGAGAGAGAGAGAGAGAGAGAGAGATGGAATAGGAGAGAGGAAAGGAATAAAAGGAAAGAAGGAGAGAATAAAATGGAATAAATATGAGACAAAAAGAGAATATGGAAGAAGACGAGAGAGAGAGAGAGAGAGAGAGAGAGAGAGAGAGAGAGAGAGAGAGAGAGAGTTGGGGGGAGAGGGAAGGTTGGAATGCAAGCAGGTGTAGTT
>NC_059286.1:12041139-12046139 GCF_017591435.1 Portunus trituberculatus
CGTTCCTCTCCTACTCTTATTCTCCATCCAGCAGAAACCAACGCTAGTCTCCCTGCCACTCCTCTCTCCTTTTTCCTTCACGTTCCTCTCCTGCTCTTATTCTCTATCCAGCAGAAACCAACGCTAGTCTCCCTGCCACATTTCTCATTACTTCACTGGTCACTGCTAAGACTCGTATTCTGAAACGCTTTGCTCTATCACCATCACCGCTCTCCGAAGGCTTTAGTTGAAGATACTCGTGTTTTTTTAAGAGTATTTTTTATGGCTCTCCTGATAGACTGACAAGATTTATAGTTTATTAATAGGAGAAACTGTCTTGAAAACCCGGCTACTTGTCTCTGTGGCCTTGGAAAATTGTCGTAGTGAGAGGAGGAGGAGGCGCTTCTGAATACTGGTGTAAGAGGCGTAGTCACCTCTATAAATAATTGAAGTACTGCCATTTCATTTTATTGTTGCATTCACATCTCATCTCCACCACCTCCTCCTCCTCCTCCGAAGACAAGGGTTGGGTGGAGGGAAAGCCTTCTACTTTTCTATCCAAACACTCAACTTGACACAAAATAAGTTATCCAGAACATTTCCTATACAAACCTGAGTACTTTACAGGGCTTTTTTTTTTATTCTTTGTTGAGCATGGCCTGTTTCCCTTCTTAAAAAATCAATAAAAATAAATAAATAAAATAAATAAATAGCTGTTTTAGAGTAGTGACATATTTCTTACACCTTCCTCTACGTCTCGCCTCACGCAATGCCTCTATGACTACTAAGGTTCCAATTGCACTAAAGATCTTATGACCCCGTGTGACGCTTTCATGAATAGAGTTAAGTTAGTAATCTTCTTTGCCCTTTTTGTAATATTATTGTTAACCCCTTCAGTACCATGACGCGTTTCCATATTCCTTCTGATGACTATTTGGTGATTTTATACAGCTTCAGAAAATAAGGATTAAAATAGTGAAGAATCTGGTCATTAATCTTCCGACCTCTATAAACCCTTCCTAATGTCAGTAAAATGGTCTAACCGTACACAAATCTCAAGGTAAAAATGTGTCCCAGTATTGAGCAGTCTTGAGTACCATGACGTGTTTCCATATACAAGGACAGGTCAAAGTGTTGTATTTTGAGGGGAAACACACATCACCACATTTTGAGGAATAATAAATGTGCTGCCCCGGAGGAGAGGAAGGAAAAAAAGTGAGCTGGAGGAAGTCATGAAGAAAACAGTCTCTCTCTCTCTCTCTCTCTCTCTCTCTCTCTCTCTCTCTCTCTCTATGCAGCATAAGAAATATACCTGTCCTTACTGCATTTCCTTATGTATCTTACCATCTCCTCCTCCTCCTCCTCCTCCTCCTCCTCCTCCTCCTCCTCCTCCTCCTCCTCCTCCTCCTCCTGATCCTCCTCCTCTTCTATTCAAATGTCATCCCCAAAGATCTTGCTGGCGGCTCTTTCCTCCTCCTTGCTTATTTGTTTTGCTTCTTGCTTGCTTGTTTGTTTATGCGAGTGGTGGTGGTGGTGGTGGTGGTGGTGGTGGTGGTGGTGGTGGTGGTGGTGCATGAGCTTGTTTGTCTCATTTGAATACTGGGAAATCTGAGAGAGAGAGAGAGAGAGAGAGAGAGAGAGAGAGAGAGAGAGAGAGAGAGAGAGAGAGAGAGAGAGAGAGAGAGAGAGAGAGAGAGAGAGAGAGAGAGAGAGAGAGGAAAAAGACAAAAGGGAGGGAGGAGGAGGAAGAAAGAGACAGACAGAAAGACAGAAAGAAAGAAAGAAACAAGGAAAGGAAGGAAGGAAGGAAGGAAGGAAGGAAAGAAGGAAGGAAGGAAAGAAAAGAGGGAGAAAATGAGCAAGTAAATAAGAGAATGAGAAAATGAATGAATGACTGAATGAATGAACTGACTGACTGACTGACTGACTGACTGACTGACTGACTAACTGACTGACCAAACGAACACCACTTAGCCTTATGAACCAATTAGCCGTCCTGAACGTGACTGACTGACTGACTGAACTGATTAACTGACAAGCTGCTCGGGGCGTGAGTGACTGCCTGACTAACCCACCTCGCCGCCCACTGATTGCAAGACGCCCGTGTAACCAAAAGCTAATGAGGAAATCTGTGTTCGTGTGTGTGATTTGTTTGTCATTCCCCTCATCCCGTCTCGTCGATTTCCACTTCCCTTCGTAATGATAAAATAACAGAATCGCTTTTGGCCCAAGTAAGAAGCAGGAATAGGATGGAAAATGTTCATATGTGTGTGCAATAGTTTAAAATCTCCTTAACACGCAATTCAAGTCCCTCAGATACAAATATTGCTATAAATTCAACAAAAATCAAAGGAAAACGACTAAATCACTCATCTTCTAAAATAACAGACTTGCTTTCATAAATATTGACTTCAGAGAGAAATACAGAAATGACTTCAATATTAAACTGTTATATGAGTGATAATAGCAAATAGCAGAAGCAGTAGTAAGCAATAAACACAGAACAAGTAAGAATAATAGAAGAAATAATAGTAAAAGTAGCAGCAGTAGTAATAGCAGTAGCAGTAGTAGCAGTAGTAGCAGTAGCAGCAAACAATACAAGACCAACTTCTGAGGATACCAATCAGCAGAACCAGGAGGAGAACACAAAGAAGAGGTGATCAGTACCCAATATACCGTCCATTCTTACCATCTGTTCCAGTCCATCTACAGGCCAGCGGGAGGCAAGGCAACTCACCGCCACGAATAACAGAACCCACGCAAACCAGGCCCAGATAAGCCAACACAAGCCGACGACCAAGCCAAGCCAATATTCACGTCATATTCCAGCCAGTGTTTACTTTGGGAGAATCGACTTTGCGTGTTAGATTAAATAGGTGTGTGTGTGTGTGTGTGTGTGTGTGTGTGTGTGTGTGTGTGTGTGTGTGTGTGTTTCTTTTTTCTCAATTTTCGTCTTTTTTTTCTTCTTTCTCTTGTTTTTTTTTTCTTTTGTCTTTTCACTTTCAATATTTTTTCTTTTCTTCTTTTTCTTCTTTTTTTTCTTTTTCCGATTTTATTATTTATTTGTTTATTTTTTTGCTACATTTTCTTCGTTACTTTTTATTGCTTTATTTATTCAATTTTCCTCCTTTTCTGGTTTCTTATTTATTTTTTCCTTTCCTTATTTCTTTTCTTGTTTTTTTTCCTTTTATGTAGTATCAACTTTCTCTCTCTCTCTCTCTCTCTCTCTCTCTCTCTCTACATCATTTTAACGTCTATTCCTCTTCTTCCTCCAACATTCCTATCTTTTACCTCTCTCTCTCTCTCTCTCTCTCTCTCTCTCTCTCTCTCTGGTGTAGCGTGACAAAGAGAAAGAGAAGGAAAATAGAAATAATGATGTAAATTTTCATAGTGTCAACATGAAATATTTCCGCGTCAGTGTGTGTGTGTGTGTGTGTGTGTGTGTGTGTGTGTGTGTGTGTGTGTGTGTGTGTGTGTGTGTGTGTGTGTGTGTAGGAGAGAGATAATTGGTTAGACAAGAAAAGAAAGAGAAAATACAATGACAGGAACGAGAGAGAGAGAGAGAGAGAGAGAGAGAGAGAGAGAGAGAGAGAGAGAGAGAGAGAGAGAGAGAGAGAGTGATTGCTATTAGTACTATGAATTACAACTCTAAACATCTTCTTGACCTTATTTTCTCCCTTTCTTTAACCTTATTTGGCCTCTCTCTCTCTCTCTCTCTCTCTCTCTCTCTCTCTCTCTCTCTCTCTCTCTCTCACAATATCGCATTTTGTATCTTATTCATTTCCTCTCCTTGACCTACCTTCATTAACTCTCTCTCTCTCTCTCTCTCTCTCTCTCTCTCTCTCTCTCTCTCTCTCTCTCTCTCTCTCTCTCTTTCTCTCCCTGTCCTTTGGCTTCTCTTTTACCTTACCACCACCACCACCACCACCACCACCACCACCACCACCACCACCACCACCACCACCACCTCCTGTATCAATGCCATCTCTTCCTCCTTCCTTTAATTTCTTCCCATTTTCCCTTTTCTCTCACAAGTCAATATTCCTCCGTGTAGCATTTCCTTTTCCCTTTTTTTCCCTCTTCCATTAGCAGAACGTCTTTCATTTCCTTCTTTTTCCCCTCTTTCCTCTCTCATTCACGTTTATTTCTTTCTCCATCTCTCTTTTATTTTCCTTCTTCCTTAGTTCTTTTGTACCTCCCAATACACTTCCTTTTCTTTCTTTCTTTCTTTCTCTCTCTTCAAATAAATGTCTGAAAATCGCAAGTTTTCAAGGGATATATTGCAGTCGAGAGAGAGAGAGAGAGAGAGAGAGAGAGAGAGAGAGAGAGAGAGAGAGAGAGAGAGAGAGAGAGAGAGAGAGAGAGAGAAATAGAGAGAGAATATTAGATCAATGGGGAAGGAAGAACGTTACAAACACACACAGGAGGAATGGAAGAAGGGAAGGAGAGGAAATGACAAAGAAAATGAAAAGGAAATAGAGAGAAGATACGTTTTCCGCTAGAGGAGGAGGAGGAGGAGGAGGAGGAGGAGGAGGAGGAGGAGGAGGAGGAGGAGGAGGGAAGCTAGTGACAGAAAATAATGTCTATGTAAAAAGGAGCTAAGAGGAAGGGATAAAATAAAGGAGATAGATGGAAGAGGAAGAGGAGAATGAGGAGAGGAAAAGGAAGGAAAAGAGGAAAATTATGGTTAGGTTAGGAGGAAAAAAAGAGGGAAAAGTCATTGGGAGGAAAAAATATTAAAGTAAGGTAAAGTAAGGTAAGGTAATGTTGGGCACACACACACACACACACACACACACACACACACACACACACACACACACACACACACACACACTACTATTTAAACAAGCTGGCAGTGTTTTGAGGCAAAGTTCAAACACAACATTAATTATGAAGAAACCAGGAAGAAAAAAGGTGGAGAGAAGCACACACACACACACACACACACACACACACACACACACACACACACACACACACACACACACACACACACACTGGGAACTAATTGAGAAACC
>NC_059286.1:12051139-12053639 GCF_017591435.1 Portunus trituberculatus
ATAATAATAATAACAATAATAATAATAATAATAATAATAATTAGAAGAAGAAGAAGAAAAAGAAGAAGATGAAAAAGATGAAGAAGAAAAGAAAAAGAAAAGAATCAGAATCAGAACCAGAAGAAGAAGAAGAAGAAGAAGAAGAAGAAGAAAGAAGAAAAGAAGAAAAATAAAAAAGAAGAGGAAACAAGAAAATCAATAATAAAAACAGCAAAAACCCAGATATTCTCTCTCTCTCTCTCTCTCTCTCTCTCTCTCTCTCTCTCTCTCTCTCTCTCTCTCTCTCTCTCTCTTCTTCACCCACACCCACACACACCCACATAAAAATTCCCACCCCTGCTTCAACTCCCCCTCGCTTTCCATTACCTGGCTTTCCTTTCAGCTAATCACTCCCGCGCAGGTAAGGAGACCGTTAAGGCGTGAAGGGCGAGCTTACCTGCCCAAGGAAAGCTAATTAAGGATAGGTAAGCTACTGTTCATTTCACGCCAGGTGCTAAAGTATATGCAAATCTCACTGTACCTGTGTGTGTGTGTGTGTGTGTGTGTGTGTGTGTGTGTGTGTGATCATTGTTCCTTCATTTATCTTCCTTCGTTTCGTTAATTCATTTTTTTCCTTCTCTTCCTTTTCTTCTTCTATTTTTATTATTCTTTCCTTCTTCGTTTTCTTATTTCCTAGTGTTTTTTTTTTCTTGGATGGGTAAGGTGTGTGTGTGTGTGTGTGTGTGTGTGTGTGTGTGTGTGTGTGTGTGTGTGTGTGTGTGTGTGTGTGTGTGTGTGTGTGGTTTGGTAACGTATCTATTTTTTTCTGTTCTTTCGTTTTGTTTTATTTTTTTTCTTTTCTACTTATTTTTGAAGTGGATTTTACTCTCTCTCTCTCTCTCTCTGAAATGACTGACATGACAGAGAGTGGAAGAGGAAGGGAGGAACGCCAGCGGGTGGAGAGACTTCTAAAGAGACGCGTGAAGAGAAGAGGAGAGAAGAGGCAAACTTATTAATCATCCACTGAAAAAAAAAAAAAAAATAAATAAATAAATAAAAAAAAAAAAAATAAAACTAAAAAGATGAAAAGTCACTCAATATCTTTATCTATAAAATAAAATATACCAAAAAAAAAAAAATTATATGAGGACTAAATTCTTTCCCACATCGCTTTCCACACCACCCCAAAAAAAAAAATACTTAAAATATTCTCTTTCTAGTAATAATATCCCAGAAACGGTGAAGGAAATAGAGAAGCCTTTTCAATGTGAGTGATTAAATTTATGCCACTCACTGAAGCGCCGCGAAATATTGAAAAGATGTTGATGAAATTGATACAGTGCTGATTGACGTCATTAGAAACGGAGGAGGAGGAGGAGGAGGAGGAGGAGGAGGAGGAGGAGGAGGAGGAGGAGGAGGAGGAGGAGGAGGAGGAGGAGGAGGTGAAAAGAATAATAATAAGAAAAAAGGAAAAAAAGAAAAGGAGAAAGAAGGAAGGAGAAGAAAAGAAAAGATAGATGAAGAAAAGAAAGAAGAAGAAGAAGAAGAAGAAGAAGAAGAAGAAGAAGAAGAAGAAGAAGAAGAAGAAGAAGAAGAAGAAGAAGAAGAAGAAGAAGAAGAAGAAGAAGAAGAAGAAGAAGAAGAAGAAGAAGAAGAAGAAGAAAAACAGGAAAAAGAAAAAAAGAAAGAAGGGAAGAAATACAAAAATAAAACAAAACAAAACAAAGGAACACCAAACAGTACATCCTGAGGGCCTTACAAAGCAGTTTAGTGTTACAATTCAACAGTAACAATGAGTGAGAGACAAGATAGCACAGAAGAAGGCTCCTACCCACCCACCCACCCAAAGGAAGAGGAGGAGGAGGAAAATTCAGGAAGCAGCAGACCTTTTGGCCCACACGAAGGAGGAATAAGAAGAAGAATATGAAAGACTCATAAAAAGTAAGTCTTAAGGCAGAAAGGACAAAGGAGGAGGAGGAGGAGGAGGAGGAGGAGGAGGAGGAGGAGGAGGAGGAGGAGGAGGAGGAGGAGGAGGAGGAGGAGGAGGAGAAGAGAATTGAGATCTAATTTTCAGAGCCAAACAACAATTTATATTACATGCAAATTAGTCAATCTCACTCTCACTCACTCCTCGCCTCTTTCCCTCTCTCTCTCTCTCTCTCTCTCCCTCTCCCTCTTCCTCACTCTCACTGATATATATTAAAAGAACCTAAAAAGAAAAAAAAGGAAAAAAACTTAAAATGAAGCAAAACTAATAAAAAAGTGGGCGAAAAAACAATGAAAAATAGAAACGGTTTGAAAATAAGAAAAAATGAAAAAAAGAGACAATTATTATATTTCTCCCTTTTAATTATTTCCATCTTTTTTTGTAAACCACAAAAAAAAAAGAAAAGCTAAGAAAAACGCACACACACAAAAAAAAGTTAGAAAATAAGGAGAGACAATTATTATGTTTTTTTTTCTATTTTTATTTCAATCTTTTTTTAATAAACTGCATAAAAAAAGAAGAGCGAAGAAAAAC
>NC_059286.1:12056139-12061139 GCF_017591435.1 Portunus trituberculatus
AGGAGGAGGAGGAGGAGGAGGAGGAGGAGGAGGAGGAGGAGAAGGAGAAGGAGAAGGAGGAGGAGGAGGAGGAGGAGGAGAAGACAAAATAAGGACAGAAAACGACTTTGGACGAAACGAAACGAGACGAGAGAGAGAGAGAGAGAGAGAGAGAGAGAGAGAGAGAGTGTGCACAAGAGCAATGCGAAGAGAGAAAAGACGGGAAGAAAGAAACGGAAGAAGAGAAGAGAATAAAGATCAAAGATGAAGAGAAAAGAAGAAAATAAAGAAAGGAAGATGAATGATGAAGAAATAAAACTCATGAGGAAAAGAAGAAGAAAAATAAAGAAATAGAAGAAAGAAAGAGAGGAGAAGGGAAAAGAGAAGAAGGTGAAGGGAAAAAATCAAAATAAAGAGGAGAAGAAAATGGAAAAGATAAAGATAGAAATAGAAGGATAAATAGAAAATAAAGTAGATAAGTTAGAGAAATGAAAGAAAGAAGAGAAAAACTACTGAAATAAATAGAATAAGGAGAAAATGGATAAAATAGAAATAGAAGAGGAAGAATAAATAGGAGATAAAGGATAAAGGATAATAAACAGTGAGAAGGAGAGATGAAGGAAAGAGGGAAAGATATCAACACCACCACCATCACCACCACTGTAACATCCATCACCATCAACACCACAATAACTTCCATCACCACCTCCTCTTTTGCCATCACCATCATTGTCATCACCATCTTTATCACCATCATCACCAATATAGTCACAACCACCACCACCACCATTTCTATCACCACACAACACAATCACCACCACCACCACCACCACCACCACCACCACCACCACCACCACCACCAAAACAACCACAATCACTACTCTTTCTATCATCACCATCTCTACTACCACCACCACCACCACCACCACCACTACTACCACCACAACCACTACCACATCACCACCATTTTTATCAACCCCCAACACTACCACCACCACCACCACCACCACCACCACCGACCCAGTTATCAATATCGACACACTGAAGGAAGATCGAACTCCCCACGCCCCTCCACGCCCTCCCACGCCCCCTTCAGTAGCCAATCAATGCGAGGGACACAGGGGAGAGGGGAGGGCAGGTGACACGCGTGCAGACTCACCTAAGCCTCTCTAACAAGGTGGCTGTTGTTAAGTTCATCACAGGATCGTTAAGGGGTGCCGGTTTGGGTTTTATTGGGGGTCTTTTGTGGGGCGGGGAGGTATGTGGGGTGGGGTAGTGTTGCTTTGTTTTTCTATTCACTTATTTTTTTGGTTTTAAATTTCGTTTTTTTTCTGTTTATTTATGTTTGTTTTTTGTTTTTTTGTGTGTTTTTCTTTTCTCTCTCTCTCTCTCTCTCTCTCTCTCTCTCTCTCTCTCTCTCTCTCTCTCTCTTTCATCTACTCATTAATCTATCTCTTTTAATCTATTACTTTTTATTGTTTTCATTACCTTGATAATCTAATTTCTCTCTCTCTCTCTCTCTCTCTTTTATCATAAACATGGAACAAATATTAACACTCATAACCAAAAAACCTTACACACACACACACACACACACACACACACACACACACACACACACACACACACACACACACACACACACACTTCAAACAACATATCCATAACAAAGATGCAATATAAATAAATAAACAAAACACTCAATCACTTAATGGCGGCAATGTATCAAATGTATCCGTGTCAATTAATACATTATATATTAGTGGCGGATACATATTTCTCCATTTTATGTTTCCCGTGCCATTAATTCTCCCACACAGAGCAGTAAGTTCCTGTTACGGTGATGGATTAACACTGTCCACTCTGCTGACGGCTATTGAGAGTTACAATTTTAATATATTACTCCAGAATTTCTTCCATTTTGTCTTCTTTTTCTTCTTCTTTCTCCTTCTCCTCCTCGTCCTCCTCTTCCTCCTCCTCCTCCTCCTCTGCTGACGGCTATTAAGAGTTACAATTTTGAATATATTAGTCCAGAATTTCTTCCTCTTTTTTTTTCTTCTTCTTCTTCTTGTTCTTGTTCTTCTTGTTCTTCTTCTTCTTCTTCCTCCTCCTCCTGCTCGTCCTCATCCTAGTTCTCTTCTTCTTTTTCGTTCTCCTCCTCCTCCTCGTTCTCGTTCTCGTCCTCGTCATCCTCCTCGTTCTCGTTCTCGTTATCGTCGTCCCTCCTCCTCCTCCTCCTCGTCTTTATTTTTCCCCTTGTCTTTTTTTCATTACATTTCCTTAGTCGTCCTCCTCCTCCTCCTCCTTTTTTCATTCTCTCATCATTCTGTACATCCTCTTTCTTTTTTTTTTTTTACTACATCATCTTCAGCACTGGGATGGTGAAGGCAACAGGTAGTGAATAAAATAGAGCAACTGTTTAGGAGTGAATCTTACTGAGGAATATAATGAAGACTGACTATATTTGAGGTTCTCCAAAAGTTTGACCTGTTTTCTAGTTTTCGTAGGTAAAAGAGGAAAACTGACCAGAGGCAACATAAAAAGGAAAAAAAAAAAAAAAAAGGACCCACTTTGTTGGCTGTCCCCTTGCATGTCCGAGTTAGCAAAAAATAAATGAATAAAAAAAAAAAAAAAAAAGGTAAATGTCTGTTTTTTGCTTTTTAATTTGAGAGTTAAACTGATGGACGGGTGAAAGGGTGAAAGGCTTGTCATACTTATTAGGGTGACAAAAAAGGGTCGTTGTTAGTAATGAGGGTAATTTAGCGTGAGACTGATTTAAGGTGAGAGAAACGTTTATAATTGTAACAGGGTGAAAAACAGCGTGTGTGTGCAGAGCCAATCAGAACGTTTTAGGGTGATAAAAGGGTGTGTGTTAGTCATCAGGGTAGGCTTGAGTGAATGCGTGTGTTTGTAACTAAGGTGGTTTAGAGTGAGAAAAGGGTGCGTGCTTGTAATCAGAACAGTTTAGGGTGAGAATAAACAGTGTGTCAGTAACTTAGGTGCTTAAGAGTGAAAGAAGAGTGTATGTAATTGTTGTGACAGGGTGAAAGAAAGATGTGTGTGTGTGTGTGTGTGTGTGGTAGTAATAGTAGTAATTAGGGTGAGAATAAACAGTGTGTCAATAACCAGGTTGCTTTAGAGATGAAATAAAAATGCGTGGTAGTAATTAGAGTTTAGGATGAAAGGTAAAAAATGTGTCCCAGTATTGAAGGGGTTAAAAAGTCATACACGACACGCTATTTGCAAAACTACTGCGATATAAAAGAAAGAAAAAAGGAAAAAGAATGATAAAAAAGTACCTTTACACAGTTTCTCTTTATTTATCATGGCACAAAACACCCCCTGGCGGTTATTTGCCACAGAACAACACCGGAAAACACTGATTCTTTCCCCTTTCACTCCATCAAACTCCACCAAAACACCAAACACCGGACCAACACCAAAACACCACCAAAATATCAAAACACCATATAAAACCCCCCAAAAAAAACAAATTATTTCACCTTCCACTACACCAAACAATACCAAAACAACACCAAGCACGAAAATATCACAAAACGTCACCAAAAAACACCAAAACACCAGAACACCAAAACATTAAAACACCAAATAAATATCACTAAATAACACCAAATCAACACCAGAACACCAAAACACCACCACAACACCACTAATTTTTCCACCCTCCACTCCACTCAACTCCACCAGAACAATACCAAATTAACACCAAAACACTGAAAAACACTTTAATTCTTTCACCAAACTCCACCTACACCGAAACAACACCATAAAAACAAGAAAACACAATTATTTCACCTTCCACTACACCACAACACCACAACACCAAGAAACAAACACCAAAACATCACAGTTCATCTAGTAAACTTCACCAAAACACCACGAAACACCAGAGCAACAACAAAACACCAAAACACACTAAAACAACACCAAAACACACCAAAACAACATCAAAACAAACACTACCTTCCACTCCAACCCAACTCCACCAAAACATCACCAGAAAACACCAATTCTTCAACCAAACCACCAACACACCACTTATTCCTCCACCAAACACCAGAATAAACACCAGAAAAACACCAATCACTCCACCAAACTCCACTAAACCAACACCACAACATTGATTTTTCCGTCTAGCACTACACCAGCCTCCGCTAAGCACCAGAACATCACCAATACATCACCAATTCCTCAGTCTGTACACCACCTAATCATACCCTTAATCCTTTCATCACCAATCTTCATAACTCTTTCCACAGTGAACATTTGCCAAACTCTCACGATATTCACCATTTTTCCCCTCAGCCCTCGCCATGTTTCCCCGTTTTTCCACGTGTTTCTATTTAAAAAGGGGAAAGAGGGGAAAGATACGGGTTATTTTTATAAGAGACGGTACAGTACTTTTTATTTCCCTCCTGTGGCCGCTGGTTCCAAACACTGGTAGGATCAGACTGAGGGGAAAAGAGGGGAAGAAGAGGGGAAAGAGAGGGAAACAGAGGATATAGAGGAAAACAAGAGAAAAAAGGGAAAAAGAAACAGGGGAAAGAGGAAAACAGGAGGGGAAAGAGGAAAAAAGGAGAAATTCAGGAAAATGAGAGGGAGAGAAAAAAAACAAGAGGGGAAAAAGAATAGAAAGAGGAAAAGAGGGGAAAAGAAAGAGGGAAAACGAAAGGAAAAACAGGGAAAAAAAAGGAAAGGGAAAAAGATGAAGAAAAGAGGGAAAAAGGAAAAAATCGTCAGGGAGATCTTCCGATATTTTTTCTTTTTTTTATTTCCGTTTCGTAAAATATATCCTTAGCACTTGATACCTCTCTCTCTCTCTCTCTCTCTCTCTCTCTCTCTCTCTCTCTCTCTCTCTCTCTCTCTTGAATATGCAATCAGGTAGAATACTTTTTTTCTTTTTCTTAGAGAGACACAAAGAAACCGTGAAAATGTGACTTTATTGGCACTTGGTATGAGAGAGAGAGAGAGAGAGAGAGAGAGAGAGAGAGAGAGAGAGA
>NC_059286.1:12066139-12071139 GCF_017591435.1 Portunus trituberculatus
TTGGTCTTCTCTATCTTTATCATTTTCTTTCATCAATTACCACTACTGTTATCACTAAAATATTCTTCTTCTTCTTCTTCTTCTTCTTCTTCTGCTCCTACTACCACGTGTGATAGTTTTATTATTACTGTTCTTCTCTATTTTCATCTTTTTTTATCAATACTACTACTATTATCACTTAAAAACTTGTCTTACTCTTCTTCTTCTTTTCTTCTTCTCCTCCTCCTCCTAGTCTGCTAAGGATAATTACTGTTCTTAATATTTTTTTTTTATTGCTGTTCCTCATTTTCATCACTTTCGTTTACCAATACCACAAAAATCCTCCATTTCCTCTTGCTCCTCTTTTTCCTCCTCCTCCTCCTCCTCCTCGTTCCTCTTGCGTGTTAAGGACAATTACTGTTCTTGATATGGTTTCTATTATTACTGTTCTTCATCTTCATTTTCGTTTATCAATACCCATAAATCTTCCTCTTTCTCTTCCTCTTCTTCTTCGTTCGTGTAATGAGTGTTTAGGATAATTACTGTTCTTGTTTTTTTATTATTATTTTTTTATTATTCTTCATCTTCATCATTTTCGTTTATCAATACCCCAAAATCTTCGTCTTTCTCTTCTTCCTCTTCTTCCTCCTCCTCTTCGTCCCTGTAATGAATGTTAAGGACAATTTTCCAAGTGGTTGCGTCTAATCACCTTGCTGACTGGCCCCCGCGCCCCTAATGACCTTGTTAAGTTGTTATTAAGACCATTTTCCACCACTTCCGTTACTCAGGGTGGGGAAAACTGCGTCTCTGATGGTGGTGGTGGTGGTGGTGGTGGTGATTGTGGTGGTGATAATTAAAAATGAAAAATGAGGTGCAAAGATAATGTTTACGATAATAATAATGATGATGATGATGATGAGGATGATGATGATGATGATGATGATAATAATAATAATAATAATGAGAAGATGAAGAAAAGAAGCAAAAGAAGACTTAGATGATGATGAAAACAAAAATCATAATAATAATAATAAGAAGAAGAAGAAGAAAAGAAGAAGAAGAAGAAGAAGAAAGAAAAAAAGAAAAGGAAAAGAACAAGAACAAGAAGAAAAAAGAAAAGAAAAAGGAGAATCAGGAGGAGAAAGAAGAGGAGGAAACAGGAGCAAAGAGGAGAGAAAAGAGAAGAATAAAAGGAAAAAGAAGAAGAAAGAGCAGGAGGAGGAGGAGGAGGAGGAGGAGGAGGAGGAGGAGGAGGAGGAAGAGGAGTTACGTGTATCTTCATGAAGTTAATAGTTTCCCTGAGGCTCAAGTTATTCCCCTCTCGTTATCTCAGTTGCTCAGCTTCCCCTCACCTTTTCCCCTCCCAAGGAAACTTACACCCTCATTTCCCTTCCCCTCTAACCCCTACAGTTACCCCTCCTCTTTCCCCATTTCCCTCCCATCTCCTCTTCCTCTTACCCTCTCCAAAACCCTTTTTCTTTTTCCTCTCATATTTTTCCCTTTCTTTTCTATCCTTTTCTTTCCCTTTCCTTATTTTTCTCTTCCATTCCATTTTTTTTCTTTTCCTCATTTTTTCTTTCATTTTTTCCCTTCCCTTTCCTTTCCTCCATTTTCTTCCTTTCCTTTCTGTCCAATTTTCCTTTTTTTCTTTCTGTATATTCAAAAATCTTCCTCTTGTTTCCCTTTCTTTTTTCTCTAAAGCCCCTCTTCTTATTCTTCTTCCTTCTTCCCCTCTTCTTCTTCTTCCCCTTCCTTTTATCTCTCCTCTTTTCTCCCCTTCCACAATCTCCTCCTTCTCCTCTCCTTCAAAGCTCTTCCTCTTCTTCTTCCCATCCACAATCCTTTCTCCTCCTCCTCCTCTTCTTCTTTTTTAAATCTTTCCTTTTTCAAATCTTCACATTTTGTTTTATTCATTGTCTTCATTATTACTTTTTATTAGTTTTTATTCTCATTTATACTTCTTTTTCTCGTACTTGTTATTCTTTTATTTTTCCCTTCACTCCTTCATTCTTCTCTTCCCCACTTCCTTTCTTCCTCACACTCATCCCTCATTATCCATTCCGTAAACACTCTGGCCATCTCCTCTTCCTCTTCCCTCTATTTCTCCTTATTCCTTTTTCTCTCTCTCTCTCTCTTTCTCCTCCACGAACACTTGACAAGCAGACACTCTATCGTTCATTTTCACTCACTTTACTCATATTCAGTATCATTCAAGTCACGTGTCACGATAAGACCTGTAATTTCCTGGACTTTTAACCCCTTCAATACTGGGACACATTTTTCCCTTGAGATTTGTGTATGATTAGACCACTTTATTGACATTAGGAAGGGTCTATGAAGGTCAGAAGATTAATAGCTACAGTCTTCATAATTTCAATACCCCATATAAGTTTGTGAAGCTGTATAAAATCAGGCAATATTAAGCAGAATGAGTGCTGAAGGGGTTAATTAAGCATAGTGAAAGGGAAGTGATTGAGAGTAAGGCTTCATATTTATAGTCTAGTTCATCCTATTGTATTTTAATGTGGTGTGAGATTTGACCTTTTCATTATAAATATGTGTTACTTCGATGCTCATTTTTTTTTTTTTAAGAGTTATTGTGTTTTGGTTGAATATTATGTGGGTTAGAGGTAATAATTATCTTCACCTTCTGTTCTATTACTTTGCTATTTCAATATAAACGATTCTTGGCACTAGGAAGGTGGAAGAGGAATAATTTAAGTAGTGAAGGGTTTAAATTGCAGAGTTTGTATTGTTTAACCTTATTATTTTCATTCTTACTATTATTATCATTGCCATCTTTATTATCATTATTGTTATCATTATCATCTTCTTTCTCTTCCTTCTTCTTTTTCTTCTTATTCCTCCTCCTCGATCTTGCCTTTCCTCCTTTACCACCCTTCCTCCTCTCCTCAATCATTCCTCTTCTCCTTCCTCCAAGCTTCCTATTTTTCTAGTTTCCCTCCTCTTCCTTCCTTCCTTCCTTCCTTCCTCCTCCTCCATCTTTCCTCCTTCACCACCCTTCCTCCTCCTCTCTCCTCGATCATTGCTCTCCTTCCTTCTAACTTCCTATTTCTCATGTTTTCCTCCTCCTCCTCCTCCTCCTCCTCCTCCTCCTCCGACTCGATCTTTCCTACCTCTGTCTGTCCCTCTTCCTCTTACTCCTTGATTTTTTCCTCTTCCTCTCCAACTCCTCAATTTCTCTTCCTGGAAATTGCCTCCTCTCTCTCTACTTCTTCCCTTCCTCCTTGGTATTTCCTCCTCCCCTCCTTCTTAATCCTTCCTTATGAAGAAATATCAACTAAAATAAATAAATAAATAAATAAATAAATAGATATATAAATAACACGACCCAATACAAACTTTGCCAGTCATTATCATTATTCAAATTAGATAGACAAAAATATATATACAAGGCAACAAAGGGACTCCAGACCACTCCTAATTATAATGACCATCCTCATTAACTGCAGAAAAGGGGAAAAAGGGGAAAAAAGGAAAAGAGGGATATAGGAAGGGGAAAAAAGGGGAAAAGGAAAAAATGAGGAAAAAGGGTAAGAGGGGGAAAAGAGGAAAAATGGAAAAAAAGGGTAAAAAGGGGAATAGAGGAAAAGAGAAGAAGGGAAAATGAGGAAAAAGGGGGAAAAGGGAAGAGGAAAAGAGGAAAGAGGAAAAGGGAAAAAGAGGAAAAAAGGAGAACAAAGGGGAAAAAGGAAAAAGGAAAGGAGGAAAAAGAGGAAAAGTAAAAAAAGAAAGGAAATATTAAGAAAAAGAAAAAAAAAAGGAAAAAAGGGGGAAATGAGGAAAAGGAAAGAGAAAAAGCGAAAAAGGAAAAAAATGGGATGGAAAAATTGAAAAAAGGAAAAAAAGGAAAAAGAAAAACTCAAGGGCAGCTAATTTTTTTCCCCTATTTTTATTTATCAAGCTTATTTGTCCGAGCCATTTGTATTGAAAGGAACAAACGAGTGGAGCCTTTTCTTGCCTTTCAGTTTAACGGTGGCGCCACTGATCACTATGGCGCTGATGTTTTAAAGCTTCACTTACAACGAATAATGGACAACAGAAGGGCTTCCATCAATATCCTCTCTCTCTCTCTCTCTCTCTCTCTCTCTCTCTCTCTCTCTCTCTCTCTCTCTCCAGTCTCATTTCATATTCTTTCTCTTTATTTCTATCTTTTTTATTTCTTTATTTGCGTGTATAAATATATGTTATTTTTATTTCTCTCTCTCTCTCTCTCTCTCTCTCTCTCTCTCTCTCTCTCTCTCTCTCTCTCCAAATAAGGCTGACTTCAACAGTTTTAACCTCTCTTTCCTTCTTGTCCTCCTCCTCCTCCTCCTCGTCCTCCTCCTCCTCCTCCTCCTCCTCCCTTCTTCTTCCTCTTCTCCAATTTTTTTTCTTCTCTCCTCGTCCTCGTCCTCGTCCTACTCCTCTTCTCTCTTCTTTCTTCCTTTTCGATCTTTCCATTTCTTCTTCCTTCTCTTCCTCTTTCTCCAAGTCTATCTTCTCTGTATCCTCCTCCTCTTCCTCCTCCTTCATTCGTAACCTCCTCCTCTCTTCCTTTCCCATCTCCTTATCTTCTTTGCCTCAGTCCTTTCTTCCCTCTCCATCTCCTCCTCCTCCTCCTCCTCCTCCTCCTCCTCCCTCCTCCTCCTCCTCCTTCCCTCGAGACACATTCCTCTCACTTTCTCTTATTCTTGAGCGAAAAGATATGAAGGAGAATCTGATCGGACATAGAAAATCCTAAATTCCACTATTGCCTATTTCTTGGGATCTCTCTCTCTCTCTCTCTCTCTCTCTCTCCAGTGGCAGGTGGTGAGAGGAAGCTTTGATGTGTGATGGATGAAAATTTCCGAAAGGCGAGACACGATTTATAAGAAGGCACTGGGTTACGTCTCTCTCTCTCTCTCTCTCTCTCTCTCTCTCTCTCTCTCTCTTCAGGAAGGAAGAACAAAGTAGGAAGGAAATATGAAAGGAAAGGAAGAAGAGAAAGGAAAAAAGTAAGTAAGGAAGGAAGCAAAGAA
>NC_059286.1:12076139-12096139 GCF_017591435.1 Portunus trituberculatus
TCATTAACTTCCTTCACCTATAAATAACATCTTAATAATTACTCCTTCATTCCTTTCTTCCTTCCTTCCTTCTTTTATTCTCAGACCTCAATAATTACTTTCTTTTTCCTTCTTCCTCCCTTCCTTCTTTTTGTCCTTCATTCTCAGTCATCTTTAATAATACTACGATAATTGCTTCTTCCTTCCTTCCTTCCTTCTTCTTTCTCTTCCTTTCCTAGTCTTCCTTTAGAAATACTTCAATGAATGCTACTTCCTTCCTTTCTTCCTTCCTCTTCTTCCTCCTTCTTTTAAAAATACTTCAATAATCACTCCTTCCTTTTCCTTCCTTCCTTCCTTTCCTAGACTTCCTTCAAAACTACTAACATAATTACTCCTTTCCTTTTTCCTTCCTTCTTTTCTCCCTCCTTTCTTAGATTTCCTTGTAATATATTACGACTATTATTATTTTTTTCTTCCTTCCTCTTCCTCCTTCGTTTTTTTTTCCTCCCCCTTTCCAAGACTTCCTGTAATAATACCTCTATGATTACTCCTTCGTTTTCCTTTCATCTTCCTCCTTCCTTCCTTTTCTTTCCTTCATTCTCATACTTCCTTTAATAATACAATGATAATTACTTTTTCCCTTCCTTCCTCTTCCTCCTTCTTCTTTTCTCTCTTCCTTTCCTAGACTTCCTTTAATAATACTACAACAATTACTATTTTTCTTCCTTCCTTGCTTTTCCTCCTTCTGCAAAGTTTTCTTCCTTCTTCATTTCAATCTTCATATATACTTTTCCTGCAATAATACTTCACTAATCCATCTTTTCTTCCTATCTTCCTCCTTCATAAATGCTAGAAAGGGAGAGAATTGAGAGGGAAGAATGACAGAAAATGGCTAATTATCTTATCTATCTCTACTGTCCTATTCTATTCTGCAACTTATTATTTCTCCTTTTATTGACATTTTTATATTTTTCTTAAGGATCTCCTACCTCACTCCCGGTCTCTGTATTCTGTCACATCAGCGCGGCCATTCAATACGCACTCATGGATTTTAAGAGACCAAAAAAAAAAAAATAAATAAATAAATAAATAAATAAATAAAAAAAATAATATATAAATAAATAAATAAATATATAAATAAATACTTAAAATAAATAAAAGGGAAGAATTTTGAGAGTTGGGCACGAGGTCTGATGCTGCTTGTTCTTCTTTTGTGTTCCCTTGTGTTTTACTTTATATGTTTTTTGTTGGTTTGTCTATTTGTTGTATTTTTTTTTTTTTTAGAGATATAAATTCTTACCAACAGAAAAGCAGAGGATAGAGCAGGAGAGGAAGAAGGAAGAGGAGGAGGGTAAAGAAGAGGAAGAGGAGGAGGAAGGAGAAGGAAGGAGGGAGCGGCCAAATAAATAACAGAGAAAAATTTTAAACATAGTATTCTAGTACAAAAAATATACATTATTCCTTTATTTCCGGTAAATTATGCATTTTTTTTTTCTGTCGAGGCTTTGGTAAGTACATGTATTTTCCAGCGACCGCCGTGGTACAGTGGAACCATGCGTGCTTTGGGGTCCGAGGAGTCTCCAAGCGCACGGGTTCGAATCCTGTCCACGGTCCGAGTGTAGGTTGGGCTTCCTCACTCGGGGCAACGGTTTCCTAGCGGGTGGGCTTTGAGATAGGAGGTACCCCAAAAAGTATCCCCTTTAGCCCAGAAATTCCCGTGAAAAAAAAAAAAAAAAAAGTAGTGGCGATCTTGACGGAGGAGAAAACATTGCCAAGGACTGAGTGAGGTTTTCCTGGGTCGCTTTGGTGTCGTGTCAAACAATTTTTCCTCGCTGAGCAAAATTTCGAGCCGTTCCTAGTAACCTTTCCTGAGCATGGGCCTTCTCTGTCTCACCCCTTCTTCATCCTCCCATTTCCTCCACCATCTCTCTCTCTCTCTCTCTCTCTTACTATAATCTCTTCTAACTTCTTACGTTAAAAAGAAAAAGAATGAAAAAAGGAAAAATATTTGGTACAGGAATAATAAAGTAAAAAAAAAAAGTGACAATTAGTACATAAATCAAAGTAAAGCAGATTAAAAATAGATAGAAATAGTAAAAATAAACAAGGAAAGGAAAAGAATGAATAATATCTAGTGCATGAATAAAAAAAATAAAAAAAGAAGTATAGCAGATAAATAAATAAATAAATAAATAAGAGTCAGCAAGGGAAGGAAAAGATGGAAGAATTTTTAATGCAAGAATAAAAAAAAAAGTAAAAAAAAAAAAGAGAATTATTACGGAAATCAAAGTAAAGTAGACAGAAAAAATAGAAATAAAAAAAAGAAGGGAAGCAAGAGAAGGATTAATATTTGATAAAGAAATAAAAAAAAAGTAAAAAAAAGGAATCAATACAGAAATGAAAGTATAGGAAACAAAAAGATAGAAGGATAAAATCAACAAGGGAAGCGAAAAGAAGGAATAATATTTAGTGCAGGAAGTAAAGTAAGTAAAAGTAAGAAAGTAAAGAAAGTAAAGAAAATAGTGATAATTAGTACAGATATCAATTCAGAACAGAAAAAAATATAGATAAAAAAAATTTGATACAGAAAAAAACTGAGACAAAAATATAGAAATCAAAGTAGATCAGATAAAAAAAATATAGAAAAAAATTAAATAAACAAAGGAAGCAAAAAAAAAAAAAAAAAAAAAAAAATTGATACAGAAAAAAAAAGTAAAAAAAAAAAAGAATTAGTACAGAAATGAAAGTAGAACAGATAAAAGAAGTAGATGAAAGTAAACAAGGGAAAGAAAAGGACAGATATTTAGTGCAGGAATAAAAAAAAAAAAAAAAAAGTACAGAAATCAAGGTATAGCAGTCAGATCGTTAAGGGAACTGGCAATCAAGTGGGTCTTTTTGTTCATTTTTTTTGTTCCCCTTGGCCGATAAAATAGATAAAAATAGATCAAATATACAAGGGGAGAAAAAAAAGAATATTTGATACAGGAATAAAAAAAAAAATTACAAAAAAAATCAAAATAGAGAAAATAAAAAGGTAAAAATAAAAAAGAAGAAAAAAAAAAAAAATAAACAAGGGAAGAAAAAATGAATAATAATTGATACAGGAATAAAAAAAAATTACAAAAAAAATCAAAATAGAGAAAATAAAAAGATAGAGAGAATAAAATAAAGAAGAGAAGAAGAAGGAATAATATTTGGTGCAGGATCTAAGTCACGGGTGTCCTTCAGGGTGACTTCACAGCGAGGCCACAAATCCTACCCACGCCTCCTCCCATCCTCAACAGCCCCCAAGGATTTCACGCCACCTTATCTCCGGTGAATCCTTTCTGAGTCTCCTTCCCTCTCCTATTCTTCTCCTTTACTCCTTTCCGCATTGCCATTAATACTATTCCTCCTCCTTCTCTTCTTTCCTTTCCTTCTTTTCAATCTCGTATATTTGTATTGAAATTCTTTTTTTTTCTTTTCATTCTTTTTTCTTGTATTTTTGCTAAACGGAGGAGGAGGAGGAGGAGGGGGAGGAGGGGGAGGAGGAGGAGTACTAAAACAACTTTTTTGCTTTAATCAACAACCTCTGTTAATGATTTTCTGTCTCTCTCTCTCTCTCTCTCTCTCTCTCTCTCTCTCTCTCTCTCTCTCTCTCTCTCTGGTACAGCTGACTCCCTCACATTTCCTGCTGCAGCTCACCACACACCTGTCACTGATGGACCCCACACCTGCCACACACACACACACACACACACACACACACACACACACACACACACACTTGAATATTATTACTAGTTCCTGTTGTTATTACTATTGGTGCTGGTGATGATAGTAGTAGTAGTAGTAGTAGTAGTAGTAGTAGTAGTAGTAGTAGTAGTAGTAGTAGTAGTAGTAGTAATTGCAGACTCTTATTGTTTTATTCTTGTTTTTTCTTTGTCTATTTCGTAAAATAAGAAATAGAATTTGAGACGAGATCTTACACACACACACACACACACACACACACACACACACACACACACACACACACACACACACACACACGGCCATCGTATTATCAGGAAACACTCAAACACGATATCGCCAATAACTTCACTCCTCTAACCCACTTTACGACACAGGCTCACACACACACACACACACACACACACACACACACACACACACACACACACACACACACACACTGCCAACAATACCCTCCCACCCGCGTCACTCCCCCAATACACCACACATCCAATACAATAATGCTGTTTTTTCATTATCTTTTCACTCTTCTTGCTTTTACTTACAATCTTTTCACTATCTTTTTTCTTTTCTCACAATCTGCCACGTGTACGCCTCATGGTTTTCTGGAGCTTTCCTTTGTTTTCTTTTGTATTTTTCTTTTCTCACAATCTATCTTTCCTATCTTTTCACAATCTTGATCTTTTCTCACCATCTTTTCACAATATTCTCACAACAAAAGTCCTCACAAAGTTTTCGCACACTAGAATTTTTCACTTATACTTTCTTTCTCACAATCTTTTCACAATTCTAATCTTTTCTCACCATCTTTTCACAATATTCTCACAACAAAAATCCTCACAAAGTTTTCGCACTCTAGAATTTTTCACTTATACTTTCTCACAATCCAGCTTTCCTCACATCTTTTCACAATATTCTCACATCAAAAGTCACGAAGTTTTCACACTCTTTAGAATTTTTCCTTTTCCTTGTATTTGGCAAGGTAGATTTAGAGAACTTTTTTTTTCTACCACTACAATGCAAAACTATTCACTAAAACACTTCCTGTAGTTTTCGTTCTACAATAAACCTCCCTTTTATTGATTCGGTTAGCCTAATCCCTGCCTGCTTCTGTATTTCCACGTTCCTATGACTTAACCATTTAAAAGGGAGGTTTCAATACATTTTCCCTTTTCTTTTGGTTAACTCGTCCGGTCTACAAAGGGGCTGGCTACTTAGTTGGCTTTTTTTTTATATATATATTTGTTGCTCTTGGTCGGCTGTCCCTTTTACATAAACAAGAAAAAAATTACACATAACGTCCTTTTTATTTGAGTCCTACCTAATTTCATTCGTTTTCTTCCTCAGTTACAGATTACAATAGCGTGATGGGGAATAACGCAAGATACATTTTCTATGGCCAGCTTTGAAGTCTGGTTGAGAGCAGGATGTACGTAAGGTTGCCATGGTGACGGGCTGTTCTTTATGGCCACACCGGGTTAGCCTTACATTGTTTCTGTCTTTCTTCCGTCCCGAGAGCCTTCCCCCCTCACCCGACCCTCCCCTGTCCCCTTCAGAGTAACACGTGACCAAGGAAGCGGAGTGTTAGCTAGTTCTCACAAACATTTTTATCTCGCCACTACGATTTTCAAAGGCCACAAAGATGCTTAGCGGTGTTCTCTCGAGTGTTTTTCTTTTCGTGTTAATGAAGGAGTTTTTGTTTATCTTTCCCTAGAACCGTAAAGAAAACAACAGCTAAAAATTCGTATAATTTTCCGTGGAGTCTTTTGAGTGTCGTGGAGGTGCGGTGTAAGCAGGCATGTATTCTGAACCGCTTTGCTCTCCCATCACGACTAATTTTTAAGGCCATTGAACTAATTAATTGGCTTTTGAAGAGTGTTTTCCGCCTTCATAATGTTAATGTGTCCCTAGAGTTGTAAAGACACCGTAAAAACCTGTGAAACTTTATGTAAAGGGTAATGAAAACTATATCTTTGGCTTTACTTTTGAGGGCAATAATTTGAGTGGATTTACAATGAAGGTTTGGCGATGATGGCGGAGCATGGCTCCTGACACAGCAAAGGACGGCCCGTGGCCACCATTACAATATTCTGGTCAGTGTCAAATGAAATACACCACTGTGCACTTCCCGCGGGACCTGCTGGTGTCGCAGGGATTGACCACCACTCCCGCCAACAGGTGGATGCTGGTGAGGCGCTGGCGAGTCATGTTGCGGCGCGTGGTGTTGCTAGCCGTGCCCATCACCCTCCTCTTCACCGTCGCGGCCTTCCTGGTGGTGTTGGTGCCCCTGGCCCGCGTCTCTAAACTGAGCGCCTCCACCTATGTGCTCATCTGCCTGGAGCAGGTGGCGTGGGTGGTGGCGCTTTCCGTGCTGCTCTACGTGTACCTCCAGAGGCGGTCGTGGCTGCCGGGCATAACGTTTATTGTGGTTGTGCTGCTGTTCATCAAGGGCACGGCGCTCACCGCCTTCCACCTGGACACTCTCTTCTGCTCCAGACCGACCTTCGGCAACAACTACGTTTTCACGGTGCCCTTCGGCGTGCCCTGCACAAACGGCATCTGCACCCTGACGGTGACGCCGGAGGAGATGCCGCCGCTGTGCGCCAGCATGCATGACTTTTTCCATGAGATGGGCGCGAACGGCAACCCGAGGGTGGTGGCGAACATTCTGCTGGCCCAGCACGTGCTGCAGATCCTGGTGGCACTGCTGGTCATCGTGCACTCCCTGGAGGACCAACTCAGGCTGGGCTACTAAGGGACCGCACCGCCGGGCTGCTGAGTCCCCGCCGCACACCACTACGGCGACAGACAACACAGGTTTCTCCTCACATTCCCCTCGCCGATCCTCGCCTCGCCATAACTCGGTACACTGTTTCACTTGTGGGAAATACACCACCACTCTTTGCTCTCCCTCCTCTTATATACCAATTTGCATGCATTTTCTTTTCACCGAGTCTGTCTTTTGTTCTCATTTCCATTCTCACGCTTGTGGGAAAACACATCACAGCTCAGGCAGCGTCCGCCTCGCCGCTCGCCGCACGTCACCTGTGTTGCTTCCATGTTCCGCCACACAAACCTTTGTTGCGATGCTCAGTTTGGTGTTTCCCTCTCTGGCCTTCCTCGCGGCGTGCGTGCGATGTCTTCCCCGGCATGAAATTCCCTTCTCTTTAAGCGGCTGTGTGCTTCTTTTCAGAATAACACTAAACATTTTCTTCAATTTTCAAAAGCTTTTGTGCTACGAAACACTATAAACGTTTACATCCGTCTTTGCTTCATTTTTCCCTTCAAGTTTTCTATCCTCAGAAAAACAAATAAATAAAAACATAATAAATAAATAAAACTGCTAATTTTTGTAAGCAAGAGAGCATTTCGCACCGCTCAAATTACTAGAGCTCACACTGTCATCATTTCACTTACTTTTAAATCTCTCTATAAAAACCTCAAGGTGAAAAAGAAAAGAACAGCGACCAATAAAACAAGACAGAGACGAGTGAGACGCCTGGCAGCACCTGGCGGCACCTGGAGACCTAACCTTGACACCACCACCTCCCCTCACCTGCCCACCCACTCATTACCTGTCCCATCCACCTGCCAAGACGCCACATCCAGGCAACTTTCACCTTTAATCTACGCGAGGTTCCAATTCTAAAACACTTCCACGAGGCACTAACAGTATTTAAAAAGGCTCTAGTTAAAGGTATACACATTTTCAGGGCATTTTAATGATTTTAGTGGCAAATTAAAGTGATTTCTGAGTTATTAAGAGGAAATAGTCTCTTCAGAACCCGACCAGTCAACTCTGTGGCCTTAGAAAACAGCCGTGATGAGAGGCAAATGATTCTGAATATGAGACAGAGTGGAAGAAAGCAGATCATTTGTAGAGGCAGAGAATTCCATTTGAAATCTAACACTTTTTACGTCAATTTCTGCCTTAATCTCCGTCAGTGAAAAGTAGGTGACGCACATACACACGTACACACACACGCACACACACACACCGGAGTATATTACGCAAATTGACTTTATTTTTAGTTCTTTCTTTCTTTCTCTTTTTTTTTTTTTTTTATTTGAGTGAGATAATTAATGAACCTTTTTCATGCCTTTGTTTTGCCTCTTAGTCTTTTGTGCATAAAATAAATAAATCCACCTTTTTTTGAAGATTAAAGCAAAATAAAGAGAAAAGAAGATAAAAAAAATGAAGAAAGAGTTTAAAACATGAAGGATGAGAGAGAGAGAGAGAGAGAGAGAGAGAGAGAGAGAGAGAGAGAGAGAGAGAGAGAGAGAGAGAGAGAGAGAGAGAGAGAGAGAGAATGACAAATGAAGATTAATTTAAGCTTCTTTCTTATAATCTAACAAATGGAATTAGCACACACACACACACACACACACACACACACACACACACACACACACACACACACACACACACAGAGAGAAGGAAAAAATAGAAGGATTTGAAAGAGAATAGATAAAAAAAATGACAGTTAACTCTTTTTTTCTGCAAGTTCTTAAAAGCAAGGAGGAAAAGTTCTAACGAAAACCCAATTAGGAAAGAGAGAGAGAGAGAGAGAGAGAGAGAGAGAGAGAGAGAGAGAGAGAGAGAGAGAGAGAGAGAGAGAGAGAGAGAGAGAGAGTTTAGAGCATCGAATCATTACGTTTTCTTCTATATTTTAATCTTTATTGTGCAGTAAATCTTGATCTTTAGCACGTAACTAACTGCTTTACCAGAGAGAGAGAGAGAGAGAGAGAGAGAGAGAGAGAGAGAGAGAGTTCAAAGCTTCAATACTCCCATTAAGAAGATGAACAAATGTGAAGAGAGTATAGACTTTTGTTGCCCCGAGAAATGAGGGTGCGCATTTTGGTGCCATTGGAGGGAAAAGAAAACGGAGGAAGGAAATGCATAGCGGGGGAGAAAACGAAGAGGTAGGAGGAAGAAAATGGGAGAGAAGTTGCAGATGAAGTAAAAGTGAAAGGAGTAGAAAGGAAGAGGAAGTAAAAGAGTAAATAGAAGTAGATGATAATAGGAAAGAGAGGAATAATAAAGTAAGAGGAAAGGAAGAAAAGTATAGAAGCAAATGAGGAAAGAAGACTGATGAAGGAAAAAAGGAGGAAGAAAAACGAAGGAAAAAAAAGTAAAAGGGGAGGAGGAAAAAAGTGGACAATAAGAGATACAAAAGAAAGGAAAGATAACAAAATGACAAAAATATTGCAAATAAAAGTGAAAAAAGAAAAGAAGAAAGAAAAAGTAGGAAAATGAATAGAAATACAAGGAAATAAGAAGGAAAAAATAAAAAGAGAAGGAATAACTGAGAAAAGGAAAAGACACTGGAAAAGGAGGAATATAAAGAAAAAATGAAAGTAAAGAAATACGAAAAAACGAGGAAACTACACACACACACACACACACACACACACACACACACACACACACACACACACACACACACTGAATAGACATTTAAGACAATTTTTCTTTCATCGCCGAGGGAGGAAAAGTTGGAGGAAAGACTGAGGAGGAAAGAAGAAGGGAAACACATGATGCCTTGCCTGCCTCTGACGCTTATCATTATTTTCCCTCCTACTCCTAAACTCTCATTCTTTTTTTTCCTCACTTTATTTTCCTCCTCCTTGTCTTCTTCCCCTGTTGACTGTATGCTTCTCGTAACTTCCCTCCTCCTCCTCCTCCTCCTCCTTCTCTTCCTCCTTCCAATAACTTACTTCTCATATTTCCTCTCCTCCTTTTTTTTCTTCCTTTTTCTCTACCAATCTCACATTTATGCATTCTGATTTTCCTCTTTTTCTTCTTCTTCTTCCTCTTCCTTCGCGTCACATCTCTTTTTTCCTCTTCTTCTTTTTTTGGGGTGTTTAATGCAATATATCGTTTTCTTCTATTCAGTTTCTCGTCTTCATCATCTTCCTCTTCTTACTTTTCGTTTAACCTTTATTCTTCTACTTCCTTCTCCTCCTCTTATTCCTCCTCCTCCTCCTCCTCCTCTTGGTTCTTTTTTTTTCTTATTCTTCTTTACACTTCAGCTATTCTGTTGGTTTCTCATTCAATTCCTCCTTTTCCTCCTCCTCTTACTTGTCTTTTAAACTTTCCTCCTCCTCCTCTTCCTCTTTTTTTTTCTTATTTATGCTAATCCATCATTTCTTATTCAATTCCTCTTTCTTCTCTCTCCTCCTCCTCTTCCTAATCCTCGTCCTTTTATCCTATTCTACTTTGTTCCTTCCTTCCTTCCTTCCTTCCTTCCTTTTTTTCCTTCCTATTTATTCCAGTTCCTCCTCCTTCTTTCCCTATTCCTCCTTTTACTTGTCTTCTAACCCTATTCCTCTCCCCATCCCCACCACCACCACCACCACTATCACCACGACCAACATCACCACCACCACAACCACTACTACCACCACCACCACCACATATCAAGGGTGTATCTGAGATGGTCAAATGATCTTCGCCGCCTCCAATAAGGGTCAAATTCCCCTGAGACACGAAGGGAACATCGCCTCTACGGCCTTCGCCACCAGAGGGAGTTTGAGGAATCGCCCTGAGATGGATCAGCTGATTTGTTTACGTCAATATTTCCCGCCAAAAAGAGGGAAAAACTGAGGGGAAAAGTGAAGAGAAATATTAGGGAAAAAACTGAGGGGAAAATGAGAGGGGGTGGGATGGGGATGAGGAAAAGATGAGGGGAATGTGAACGGAAAAATTAAGGGAGGAATGAGGGGAAGATAAGGGGAAATAAGGGGGAAAATGAGGGGAAAAATGAGGGAAATATGGGGAATATGGGGAAAATTAGGGGAAAATGAGAGGGAAATGAGGGGAATATGAGGAGAGTATGGGGGAAAATTAGAGGAAAATATAGGAGGAAATGAAGGAAAAATGAGGGAAAAAAAAGAAAAATGAGGGGAAATGAAGGAAAAATGAGAAAAATGTGGGGAAATGAGGGGAAAACTGAGAGGGGAATGAGGGGAAAAATTGAGAGGAAAATGAGGGAAAAACTGAAAAAAATGAGGGGAAAAATAAGAGGAAAAGATGAAAATATGTGTTGATATTTTTTTTCGTTTTGTGAGGTTCATTTGTGATTTGTTCTTGTTTTTTATGAGGGGAAAAGAGGGGAAAATGAAAATGTGAGAAAAAAGTGAGGGGAAAAATTAATGAATGTGCTAATGTTTTGTTTTGTTTTATGAGACTGATTTAAGTTTGATTTTTTTTATGAGGGGAAAGGGAAAAAATAAATACGTGAGGGAATATTGTTGAGGGGAAAAAAAGGGGAAAAATGAAAATATATGTTGATTTGTGGCTTGTTATTTATTTATCTATTTATTTTTCTATCTTTATTTTTTGTTGTTTCTTCTCTTCCTATCACTTATGCTTCCTCACATGTTTTATTTTTTTCCTTTACACCTTCTCTCTCTCTCTCTCTCTCTCTCTCTCTCTCTCTCTCTCTCTCTCTCTCTCTCAACTTTCTTGTTCCTCTCACTTCTTTTTCTCTTCCTTCTTCTTACTTTTCTTCTGTTTCACATTTTCGTTTTCTCTTTCACACCTTCTTCTCTCTTCACTCTCATATTTCCCTTTCTTTTTCACATATTTTTCCTTTCACCACTTTCTTTTCTTTCACACCTTCTCTTTCCTTTCATTTCTTCTTTTTCTGTCTCTCACTCTCCTTTTTCCTCTCATAAATTTTCTTCCTTCACACATCATCTTTTTCTCTCTCATATTCTTTTTCTTCTTCCTCTTACACCTTCTCTCTCTTCACTCTTATACCTTCATTCTGTATCACACTTTTCCCTCTCTCTCTCTCTCTCTCTCACACAGCTTCTTCTTCTTCCTCTCCTTTCTCATAATTTCCCATCCCTCTCACACCTCTCTGTCTCGTACCTTCCTTTTTCCCTCACAACTTCTTCCTCTCACATCTTCTCTTTCCTCTTACATCTTCATCTCTTTCCTCTCACACCTTGACTCACGCCGACCACTTTGTCAGTCTTTCCCTGGCGTGTATAAAAAAAACAGATCCTGGAAGTCTCGACATATACAAGACAAGAAAAGAGAAGAATGTTGATATTTCCCGCTTCACAAGAGGATAAAGGCGTTGGGTAAAAGGAAATATGAAGATACGAGATGAAAATGTTATGAGTTTGTATTGTTTTATGCTCAGTGGGAATCAGTACGATAAAATAAATAAGGGAAGGGATGTTTTGAGTTTTTAGAGAAATTAAGGAAAATATTTGGAATTACTGAAGGAAAGGACAGGAGAGAAGGAAAACAATAAAATAAAAAAAAGGAAGGGATGTTTTGAGTTTTTGGAGAAGTTAAGGAAAATATTTTGATTTACTGAAGGAAAGGAGAGAAGGAGAGAAGGGAAAAATACGCGTTTTATGAGTTTGTGAAAATGGTCATGTTGGAATTCCAGTTAGAAAAATATCTGCCGCTTTAGAAATGCAAGGAAAATATTTGGACTTACATTAGAACCCGAAAAAAAAAGTGTGTCGAGAAAGAAAAAAAAAAAAAAAGCGGGAAAAGTTTGAGTGTCGATACAGGAACAGATGAAAAAGTTGATGATTTTTGTCTCTTCATAAAGGAGAGTGAAAATTTGTAGTCCGAACAGGAGCAAAACATGACGCGCACCGCAACACAATGAAACAAGAGATGAAGTATTGCTGTATTAAAAGAAAGAAAGGAAAACCTCGCAACACTTCCTTCTTCACAACAGAAAACGAGGAAATGAGGTAATAAAAAGTTGAGGAGGAGGAGTACGAATAGACAGAGCAAGGAAAATAAATAAATAAATAAAAAACTTACAACATATACCATAACACAAAACGCAGAAAAGAAAACCCTTCACAACAAAAACGAAGAAATAAAACGAGAAGGAAGAAGAGTACTAATAGAAAAAATACAAATAAAATAACCCAATAAACAAAAACACAGAAAAGATTCAAAACACACACCATTACACAAACAAGAAAAAAAACAAGAGAAAGCAAAAGTAAAGGAGGAACACTAAAAAGTAAAACAAACACAACAAAACAAATAAAAAAGACTTCAAAACACATACCGTAACACAAAGAGAGGGGAAAAACGAGGAAGTAAAAGAAGAGGAGGAATACTAAAATATAAACAAGACAAACAAATAGAAAGACTGAAAACATACCATTACACAAAAAAGGGGAAAAAAAAAACGAGGAAGCAAAAATTGAGGAAAACACTCATAGACGAAACAAACATAAGAAACAAAATAAATAAGAGACCTAAAACACTTACTATTATACAAAAAGAGAGAGAAAAAATGAGGAGGCAAAAAGTAGAGGAGGAATACTCAAAAATAAAACAAACACAACAAATATTCCCTGTGAAAAAACCTCGTAAGTGAAATGTTAGAGAAATAAAGTATTCCTGCGACTCCTGAGTTTCCCTACACCACCAACCCACTAGACACAACAAAACAAATAAAAAATAAACTTCAAAACACACACCATTAAATAAAAGATAAAAAAAATCAAAACGAGGAAGCAAAAGAAGAGGAAGACTAATAATTAATCAAACCGCCCCCCCCAAAAAAAAAAAAAAAAAAAAAACATGTAAAAAGACTGAAAATATATACACAAAAAAGAGGAAAAAAAAAAAAAAAAAAACGAGGAAGCAAAGGAAGAGGAGGAATATTAAAAAAAATTGTAAAAAAAAATATATAAAAAAAAACTGGAAACACATACCATAACACAAAAGGAGGAAAACAAAAACCTTCAAAACAAAACGAGGAGACAAAAGTTGAAGAGAAACACACATAGATACAACAAACAAAACAAACAAGAAAAAAAAAACTAAGACTTAAAAAAAACATATCACTTGACAAATGGCGGAAAAAAACGGAAAAAGAAATACTGAAGCTTCAAATCGACAAATCCAATGAAGGAAGGAGCCGTGGGATAGAAAGCCCCGCTGAGGAGAGCTGAGCCAAACACTAATAATACTTGTAAACTTGTGTTGTGCAGAGACGCTTTATATAGAGCGGTGAGCAGGGTGTCCCGTTTTCTTTACCCTCAGTGTTGGAATGGCAAACTAAACACTGGATCGTGTGTTAGAGTAGTGTTAGTGTTGCGCAAAGAGTAGTGTCTTGTTTTTCTTACCCTCAGCGCAGGAATGGGAAGCTAAACACTGTGTTGTATGTTACAGTAGTTTTAGTAATTAGTGTTGCGCAGAGGGATACTTTATATAAATGGTGGTAAGCTGGGTATCTTGTTTTTCTTACCCTCAGCAAAGGTACAGTGGAACCATGTGTGCTTTGGGGTCCGAGGGGTCTCCAAGCGCACGGGTTCAAATCCTGTCCACGGTCCGAGTGTAGGTTGGGCTTCCTCACTCGGGGCAACGGTTTCCTAGCAGGTGGGCTTTGTGATAAGAGGTACCCCAAAAAGTATCTCCTTTAGCCCAGAAATTCCCGCGAAACACTGAGTCGTATATTTGTCAGAGTAATAGTGTTAGTTGTCAGTGTTGCACAGGTCACTTTTATATGTAGTGGTGAGCTGGATGTCTCGTTTTCTTTACCCTCAGTGCAGGAATGGGAGGCTAAGCACTGTGTTGTATATTTGATGTTAGAGGATAAGTCAGTGTTAGTTGTTAGTGTTGCCATTTCTCTCTTAATCCGTCATAATATTTCCAACCATGTCTTTCTCAATCTGTCATAATATTTTCAGCCACTTCTCTCTTAATCCGTCACAATATTTCCAGCCATTCCTCCTCAATTTGTTACAATATTTCCAGCTATTTCTCTCTCAATTTGTCATGATAATATTTCCAGCCATTTATCTCTCCGTTTGTCTCAATATTTCCAGCCATTTCTCTCTTAATCTGTCACAATATTTCCAACCATTTCTCATTATATAGTTTTCAGCCATTTTTCTCTCAATTTCTCATGATAACATTCCCAACCATTTATTTCTCAGCTTGTCTCAATATTTCCAACCATTTCTCTCAATTTGTCATGATAATATTCCAAACCATCTCTCCCTCAATTCAACAGGTAAACTTTCACTCACAATTTCCAGGTGAGGCTCAGGTAACCACACGTCTCACAACTCACCAACACTTACACCAGTCAACCAAGACTCACCACCTTTCCACTCCATCATAACACTTAGAAATCTGCACCAATTACAATCCATCTCTACAACACAGCACAATGAAGTCTGTGTCTCAATCAGTGGATGTATTTAAGAGGGGAGAGTCATAATAATTTCAACCCAATCACAAAATTGACTAATATCTCACGTCATATAAAGCCAAGCACCCTTTCCCCTGGCAATGAGTGTAAGTTAGAGAGAGAAGGGGAACGAAGAAGCGAGAGGCGAGAGGAAAGGAGGAAGGAGAGGAGAGGAGAGGAGAGGAGAGGAGAGGAAGGGAAGGGAAGGGAAGGGAAGAGAAGAGAAGAGAAGAGAAGAGAAGAGAAGAGAAGAGAAGAGAAGAGAAGAGAAGAGAAGAAAAGAGAAGAGAAGGGAAGGACAAGGAAAGAAAAAGAAGGGTAGGGAAGGGAAGGGACAAGAAGCGAGGAAAAAAGGAGGAAGAGATGGGAAAAGAAAGGACACGTGGAAAAAAACAAAGGAAGAAAGAAGAGAGGAGAGAAAGGAAGGAAGAGAAGGAAAGGCACAAGAGGAGAGGAATAGAAGGAGAAACCAAGAGAGAGAGAGAGAGAGAGAGAGAGAGAGAGAGAGAGAGAGAGAGAGAGAGAGAGAGAGAGAGAGAGAGAGAGAGAGAGAGAGAGAGAGAGAGAGAGAGAGAGAGAGAGAATGAAAAGACACGAGGACAGAGGAAATGAGGGAAGGAATCACGCAGAAAGGGAGAGGGAAGGAGGAAGGAGAGAGAGAGAAGGGCGAAATATCTATCAAAATGTGTCGCTTCATGAGGAGGAGAAGGAGTGAGGGAGGATGATGGATAAGGATTGAATTGCCCTTCCTTTCTGATCGATGTCTATCTCCTCAAGTGGTGGAGGAAGGAAGGAGGAAGGAAGAGGTGTGGTGGAGAGAGAGAGAGAGAGAGAGAGAGAGAGAGAGAGAGAGAGAGAGAGAGAGAGAGAGAGAGAGAGAGAGAGAGAGAGAGAGAGAGAGAGAGAGAGAGAGAGAGTATTCTTAACCCCTTCAGTACCATGACGCGTTTCCATATTCCTTCTGGTTACAATTTGGTGATTTTATACAGCTTCAGAAAGTTATGTGGGAATTAAAGTAGTGAAGACTGTGGCCTTTAATCTTCTGACCTCCATAGACACTTCCTAATGCCAATAAAATGGTCTAACTGCACGCAAATCTCAAAGTAAAAATGTGTCCCAGTATTGAAGGAGTTAAACGTTTTGCTTTCTCACCATCAATACTTACTAAAGGCTTTTAATTGAAGATAACCACGTTTTAACCCCTTCAGTACTGGAACGCATTTATACCTTGAGTTTTATGTATGATTAGACAACTTTATTAACATTAGGAAGGGTCTATGGAGGTCAGAAGATTAATGGCCATAGTCTTCACTATTTTAATCCATCACCTGAGTTTCTGTATAAAATCACCAAATAGTAAGCAGAATGAATAGGGAAACGCGCCATGGTACTGAAGGGATTAAGGGTATTTTTAATGTTCCGGTGATGGACTGCTAAGATTTCTAGATCATTATTAGGAGAAACTGTCTTGAAAATTCGGTTAATCCTTTCTGTGGCCTTGGAAAATTGTCGTGGCAAAAGAGCAAGACGTTTCTGAATATGAGAGAGAGACAGAGAGGAATGGGAGGCGCGGTGGTGGTGGTGGTGGTGGTGGTGGTGGCGTTATGTGGTGAAGCTGTGGTGTTGTGAGGTTCTACAATAAGTTACACATGTCTTTATGGGTGTTTTTATAGTTCCACCGAGAAGAAGATGAAGAAGGAGGAGGAGGAGGAGGAGGAGGAGGAGGAGGAGGAGGAGAGAAAAAGAAGAAGAAGAAGAAGAAGAAGAAGAAGAAGAAGAAGAAGAAGAAGAAGAAGAAAAAGAAGAAGAAGAGGAAGAAGACAATGAAGGCCTTAAATAATCGAGAAATAGACAGAATAAATGAAAACTAAAAAAACTAGATATGCTGATAATGAAGGTTTTAAATAATCGAAACACATGAAAGACAAATAACCTAATAAAAATAATAATGAAGGGTTTAGATGATGGAGAAAGAAACAGAAGGACGAGAAAAAGAAAGAGAAGGAAACTCATTCACAATCTCCACGAAATATGCTGCTTCTCTGGAATGCTCTCTCTCTTCATTACTTTCCTCCTCCTCCTCCTCCTCCTCCTCCTCCTCCTCCTCCTCCTCCTTCTCCTTCCCTAGTCTTTGCCACATCACGGAAAGAAATTAACTTCAGGAAAAATGTCTTGTGAAATCTACTGTCTATACAATAACTTTCTTCCTTCTTCTTCTTCTTCTTCTTCTTCTTCTTCTTCTTCTTCTTCTTCTTCTTCTTCTTCTTCTTCTTCTTCTTCTTCTTCTTCTCCTCCTCCTCCTCCTCCTCCTCCTCCTCCTCCTCCTCCTCCTCCTCCTCCTCCTCCTCCTCCTCCTCCTCCTCTCCTCTTCTTCTTCTTCTTCTTCTTCTTCTTCTTCCTCCTCCTCCTCCTCCTCCTCCTCCTCCTCCTCCTCCTCCTCCTCCTCCTCCTCTCCTTGTCTCTGCCACATCACAGACAGAAATTAACCTCAGGAAAAATAACTCTTGTGAAATCTTCTGTCCACACAATAAGATATGAAATAAATACACGAAAAGAAGAAGACACGTAAAATAAAACAATAAAGTATACAAGGAAGGATAATGAAGTGCGAATAGGAGAGAAAAAAAAATAGAGAAAACAAAGAATTGAATGATATTATTTGAAAGATGTGAAGAATAAAACGAAATACAGAGGAACAAATCAAATAAACGGTGAATCTTAAGATAATTTGACAACAGAAACAGAAAAAAATAAAGGAAATTATGAAAAAAAGATGAAAAAACGGGAGAAACATTTTAGTGACAGAAAAAATAAAAAGCTTAGTGAAGAAAAGAAAAGAAGAGAGAGAGAGAGAGAGAGAGAGAGAGAGAGAGAGAGAGAGAGAGAGAGAGAGAGAGAGAGAGAGAGAGAGAGAGAGAGAGAGAGAGAGAGAGAGAGAGATACCAATACACAAAAAAGACCAAAAAAATAGCAAGAAAAAAAAAAGAAGAGAAAGAACAAAGAAGCAAAGAAAACGAAATGGACTTAAGATGTCAACTTTTTTTTCCCTTCCATTTTCTTTCCCTCCTCCTCCTCCTCCTCCTCCTCCTCCTCCTCCTCCTCCTCCTCCTCCTCTTTCCTCGTCCCAAAAATGTTGACCACAAACCCCACAGGTAGAAAAGAGAGAGAGAGAGAGAGAGAGAGAGAGAGAGAGAGAGAGAGAGAGAGAGAGAGAGAGAGAGAGAGAGAGAGAGAGAGAGAGAGAGAAAGGCAGGTAAAAGAAGTTAAAGGTCCCTCGCCTTAACTCCTGCCACACACCTGCCCCGGACACCTGGCGGCCCACAGAACAGGTGAGGACAGGTGGGCAACACATGTGGCCGCCTAATGATTTGTCAACACAGGTAAACCAGACAATACAGGTAACGGCCAGGTGGAGGGAATAAATGTGTTGATTGTGTCTGTTCTGTTGGGTAAATGGTGAGTGAAGGACGAAATAGGAAATAGTGTAGGTGATGGGGATACATACATACATTCATACATACATACATACATATAGATAGTACAGGTAATGGTGGATAGAGGTTAAATGTACTTTGCTTGTTGGATAAATCGTGAATGAAGGAGAAAGTTGTGTACGTGATGGGGAAAATGGATACTTATTCATTCATACATACATACATACATACATACATACATACAGGTAGTACAGGTAAGGATGGATACAGATTAATATGTTTGGTTTGTTGGATAAATGGTGAATGAAGGATGAAATTGTGTAGGTGATGGTGAAGGTACATATATTCATACATACGTGCATATATACATACATACATACAGGTACTACAGGTAAGGATGGATAGAGATTAATGTGGTTGGTTTGTTGGATAAATGGTGAAGGAAGGAGAAAATAGAGTAGGTGATAGGAAGATACATACATTCATACATACATACATACATACATACATACATACATACAAGTAGGAAGGGTAACGAGTGGATAGAGATAATTTGTTGTGTAATTAGTGAATGAAGAACAAAATAACATAGGTGATCCATCCATGCACACACACACACACACACACACACACACACACACACACACACACACACACACACACACACACACACACAGATAAGGTAAAGTACTTATCTTGCAGGCACTGGATTGGAGTGTGTGTGTGTATTTACCTGTGGACAAAAAAGAAGAAACATGTTAACTTAATAGTGACAGGGACAGGTACAAGTTTATCATAGTGTTCCAGTTTGAGACATTATCATCATCATTATTTTGAATTATTACAGAAACAGACTGTGTAAGTGTTAAGGCTGCGTCAGATGTTAATTTCCTCCTCAGTGTCACACATTTGAATATCACATGGGAAAACAAGAGAGGCAGTAAAGAAAACAGATTGTGTCAGTGTCAGCAAAACAGACTAAGCTAATCAGAATACATTGCCTCACACATCACTCAGTGCTTCATTTCCTCCTCAGTGTCACACATTTGAATATCACAAGGGGAAAACAAAAGGAGTAAAGAAATAGATTGTGTAAATGTTAAAGCTGCCTCAGTTATCAACAAGACTAACAAAACGAAATACAGACTAACATTACTAAGTTCTTTATTTCCTCCTCAGTGACACACATTTAAATATCACCACGGGAAACAAGAGAGAGTAAAGAAATAGACTGTGTAGGTGTTAAAGCAGCGCCAAAGTCAACAGATTAACCAAACCAGAATGCATTTGCCTTACACATTACTAAGTTCATTTCCTCACCAATGTCACACGATTTGAATTAGGTTAGGTTCAGTTAGGTTAGGTTAGCACAAGGGGAAACAAGAAAAGGAGTAAGGAAAAAAAAAATAGCGCCAGTATTATGGCTGCCTCAGGTGTCAATAAGCAACAGAGACAGGTCTGTTCGTGGGGACCCTCAGCTTCAGTAGGAACAGAATAACAGAAATGACACCAAATTTTTTATATATGCATCATTTTTTTTTTATTAATGTGTATTGCATAATTTTCTTTTATTAATGTGTGTATTATAATTTCATTGTATTTTATCCTATCACTTTTAGACCAATGATTTTTCTTTTTTTTTATTTATACCAAATGG
>NC_059286.1:12103639-12116139 GCF_017591435.1 Portunus trituberculatus
GTTAACTATTGTATTAGAGAGAAGGGAAGATTGAGAGCACTGGTTAACCATTGCATTAGAGAGAAGGGAAGATTGAGAACACTGGTTAACTATTGTATTAGAGAGGAGAATGAAAGATTGTGAGCACTGGTTAATTGACTATTGCATTACAGAGGTGGATAAAATAGATGAACGACTGAGAGCACTGGTTAACTATTGCATTACAGAGGAGGATAAAATAAATAAACGATTGAGAGCACTGGTTAACTTCTACATTAGAGCTGGGTATAAAATAAATAAACGATTGAGTGAACGATTGAGAACACTGGTTAACTTTTGCATTACAGAGGTGGATAAAATAGATGAAAGACTGGTAGCACTGGTTAACTTTTGCATTAGAGAGGTGGACAGAAGAGATGTGAGATTGAGAACACTGGTTAACTTTTTGTATTAGAAAGGTGGATAGAGTAGGGATGAAAGTAGAAAGTAGAAAATGAAAATAAAAACAGTGATGTTACTGAAAGAGGGATGGAGCAGAGCAGTAAAGAAGAAAAGAGAAAAGAAGTTAGCGTCAAAATAATAACAACAAAACTACTACTACTACTACTATTACTACTACTACTACTACTAATAATAATAATAATACAACTACTACTACTACTACTACTACTACTACTAATGCAACAACTACAACAGCAACAACTATCTACTACTACTACTACTTTCACCAGGACTATTACCATTTTCTGCCCCTCTCTACCACCGGAGGAGGGGAAGAAATAATGGCAGAGTGTAATAGGTAATCTAAATGTAAAGTAATCCATTACACTATAAATAGAGGAAGAAAAATTACATTAAAGAAACGAAGGAGAAAAGTACTTCATTAGTTTATACAAGAGTCGTGTGTGTGTGTGTGTGTGTGTGTGTGTGTGTGTGTGTGTGTGTGTGTGTGTGTGTGTGTGTGTGTGTGTGTGTGTCAGAAAACTAATTAGAAGTAGTAAGCTTTTATCCTATGCTCTCTCTCTCTCCCTCTCTCTCTCTCTCTCTCTCTCTCTCTCTCTCTCTCTCTCTCTCTCTCTCTCTCTCTCTACGTACTTTCATATTCCATCACAATTTTCTATTTTTTTTCTATCATCTATTTATGTTTGTTAAATTTAGACGCTCTCTCTCTCTCTCTCTCTCTCTCTCTCTCTCTCTCTCTCTCTCTCTCTCAACTAATTACATTGGAGACCACGGCCACAGGTTAAGCCTTCTACCTTTTTCTCTTCTTCTTCTCCTCCTCCTCCTCCTCCTCCTCCTCCTCCTCCTCTTCTTCTTCTTCTCTTTAATCCCTCCTCTTTATCTTCTTATCGCCTTCATTTTTTTCTCTTTATTAATTTCTTCGGGTTATTTTTCATTCCTTCTATCACTCCTTGATCTTTTCCATCTTTCTTTCTCTTTATATTTTTCTTCCTCTTCGTTTCCCTTTTTCGTTTCCTTCGTATTTTTTTTCATATTTTCCTTTTCCTTAATGTTCTTGTCTTCATCCACTAATTATCTCCATTTTTTCTCTCTTTCTCTTTTACCTCCCTTTACCTTCAATTTTCTCTTCTTCTGTCTCTTTTCATTCTTTATTTTCTTTAACTTTCTCTTCTCTCTCTCTCTCTCTCTCTTGCATATGTAAATGGAAACGCACCCACTAATAATCTACTTATACGTAACAGCAAATTTTACCAAGAATTCACTAATATTTTTACTCAGAAACACTTGAGCTTAGCATTCGTAAGGGCTTTGTTCTCTCAGGGCGACAGAGAAGACTAGTGCTGTTGTTGGCGTTTCCTGTTGGCGGTGAGGCTTCCTTGTTAAACCATCGCTGTTTGTGTTCATTGCAGACTTGAATAAATGAGATGCAGTCGAGAGGAGGGAATATTGTGTGGGGTTATGGAGGTTAATGTGAGTCTGTGGGTCGTGTTGCTTGACAGAGACACAGGTAGATAGATAAGATAGGTAAGGGCATACATATAATGACAGATAGATATATAGATGGATAGAAAGAGAAAGAGACTGATAGATAGTTGATAAGATAAATAATGACATATACAAATATAAGATGGGTAGATAAGAGGAACACAGATTGATAGATAGATAGTATAGAATAGATAAGGACAGATAAATATAAATATGGATAGACAGAGAGACATAGGTTGGTAGACACACACAGTTACGTTGATAAATAAAACATAAATAATTGCTGTCTTTTTACGTAAGAGTGTTTTAATCTAAGCAACAAAAATGAAGAGAATAAAAGAAAGAAAAAAAAAAAAAAGGAAAAGTCGACTAAAGCTGCCAGTCATTTAAGCTTCTCTCTGCCGGATGATTTTTTCCTAGACACTATTTTTTGGTAAACATTCTAGAAAAAAAATAGGAAAAAAAATAAAGACGATTAACACAAAAATTAGCAAAAAAAAAAAAAAAAAAAAAAAAAAAAAGTGTAAAAGAAGAAAAAGAGAACTAAAACTATAACAAATAAGAATCCTTAAAAAAAAAAAAAAAAAAAAACTTCCATTTAAAAGAACAAAATAATAAAGAAGGTTTAGAGAAAGAAAAATACTTAGATTGAAATAAAAAAAAAAAAAAAACAACAGGAAGTGAATATATGAAGTTAGACGAGAAGAAAAAGCAAATGAGGTTGAAGGGACGAAAAAAGAGGAGGAGGAGGAGAAGGAGGAGGAAGAGGGAGGAGGAAAGGGACAGAATTAGAGAACTGAAGCAAATAATAATGAAGAACACTCGTAAAGGAAAAAAGAAAAAAATGGAGAGACAGTCAATCCAGAATAACAAACAATAGAGATTTTAATCAAACAAGTATAAAAAAGTGAACCAAGAAAAGACAACAACAACAACAATAACAACAACAACAACAACAACAACATCAACAACAACAATAATGAAATAAAAAAAACCTACACATTAAAAAAAAAAAAAAATTGAAACCCTTTACTAGAAGCTCTTTGATCCTCCTTTCCTAACGACAAACTCCACTACAAAAACAATAATAACAACTACACTACAATAAATAAAATAAAAACATGAACCTATACATTACAAAAAGACAAATAGCCCTACAGAAGTATTGAAACCTATTAAGAAAAGCTCTTTGATCCTCCTTCCTGACCAACTCCACAAGAAAAAAAAGGATAACAACAACACTGATATAAACAAGAATCTCTACATTACTCGTACAAAAAGACAAACAGCCGCACAGAAGTATTCAAACCCATTAATACAAGCTCTTTGATCCTCCTTCCTGACAAACTCCACTAGAAAAAAGAGGATAACAACAACAACACTGAAATAAATAAAAGAATCTATACATAAAAAAAAAGAAAAAAGAATTGAAGCGCATTACTAGAATAGAAGCTCTCTGATCCTCCTTCCTTCTTGATAAGCTCCACTAGAAAAAGACAACAATAACAATAACAATAACAACAGTACTGAAATAAAAACAAGAATCTTTACATTACAAAAAAACACAAACAACCCCACAGAGTATTGAAACCCATTACTAGAAGCTCTTTGATCCTTTCTTCCCCTCCTTCATTCCTGCTCAACTCCACCACAAAGTTGAAGAAAGTTAAGTAAGAAAACAACATATTTTTTTAAGGGCAAACTGACTCAAAAAATAACAACTGACTCTTCCATTTCAACTTCACGTGATGTTTAAAGAAAGGAACACGAAGGGAAACAAAGGAAGAACAAGTAAACTACAGCTATTGAGCCTTAGAAGATTGTAATATGGAGAAAGACGAAAGAGAGGAAGGGAGGAGGAAAATAAGGAATGAAGTAAGGAAGAAGGGAAAAACAGAATGATTGAATACTTGGAGAAAAAGAAGAGGAAGGCAAAGAAGTAATGAAGGAAGGAAGGAAGGAAGGAAGCACATATAGGGAGAAAGAGAAAGACGAAAGAATGAAAGGAAGGAGGAGAAAGATAAGGAATGAAGTAAGGAAGAAGAGAAAGATAGAATGACTGAATACATAAAAAAAAGGAGGAAGGCAGGAAAGTAATGAAGGAGGTATAGAAGGGTAGAAGAAAAGAAGGAAAGAAGGAAGGAAGGAAGCACACATGAGATAAAATAACACAGAGAGAATCAGAAAAGAGAAAACGAGAGGAGGAAACGAAAAAGAGGTGGAAAGTGAAAGGAAAGAATGAAAAAAGAAAATACGAAGAAAAAAATTGAGAGACAACAAATAAACGAAAAAAAGGAGAAAAGAAGAAAACAGGGAAGAAGGAAAAAAGGAAGGAAAGCAATGAGGGAGAGAAAAGTAAAGAAATGAAAAGGAAAAGAAAAAAAAAGTACGAAGCAAAAAAAATAAATGAAAAAGAAAACAAATAAACGGAAAAAGAGAAAAAAAGGAAGAATGAAAGCAATGAGGAGGAGGAAAATAAAGAGAGATGAAAGGAGAGGAGAGAAGGAGAGAAGGAGGGAAAGAGGGAGAAGGACACACCAATATAGAGGGTGAAAATAGTGCGATACGTATAACCATTACCAAGACGTGTCAGAGAATACTGAGAAGGAGAAAAAGAAGAGGAGAGAAAAAGAATGAGGGAAGAAGAGAAAATACGGAAGAGAGAGAGAGAGAGAGAGAGAGAGAGAGAGAGAGAGAGAGAGAGAGAGAGAGAGAGAGGAGAGAGAGAGAGGAGAGGAGAGGAGGAGAGAGAGGAGAGGAGGAGAGGAGAGGAGAGGAGGAGGAGGAGGAGGAGGAGGAGGAGAAGGAGGAAGAGGAGGAAGGAGGAATAAGAAAAAGGAGATGAAAGAAAAAGGAAATTGATGAAGGAGGAGGAGGAGGAGGAGGAGGAGGAGGAGGAGGAGGAGGAGGAGGAGGAGGAGGAGGAGGAGGAGGAGGAAATAGGAGGAAGCTGAACCAACCATTCATAGTTAGAAGTAATAAAACTGTCGCACATATCCTTACCCTTATGGGCCTATTGAAGAAGAGGAGGAGGAGGAGGAGGAGGAGGAGGAGGAGGAGGAGGAAAAATGATGACTAAGACTAAAGGAAAAATATGTAAATGAACTTCCTTCCACTTAGCCTAAAAAAGAAAAGAAAAAAAGAAAAAAGAAAGAAAACGTGAATAAACACAAACAACAACAACAACAACAACAACAACAACAACAACAACAACAACAACAACAAAACCAAACAACAAAAAATACAACACGAAACAGATTAAACAGAGAGAGAGAGAGAGAGAGAGAGAGAGAGAGAGAGAGAGAGAGAGAGAGAGAGCCATATATTCCCCTTGTAATATCCGGGAAACGTGACCAATTTTTTCCTTTTTTTCCCTCCTTTTATTTTCATGGAGAAGAATTTGCATTTTTTTTTTTTTTGAGGGAAGGAAAGGTTTGCTTAACGATCTCTCTCTCTCTCTCTCTCTCTCTCTCTCTCTCTCTCTCTCTCTCTCTCTCTCTCTCTCTCTCTCTCTACGATTCATGAGATGCCAGTTCGTGCACACCTGTCCCTAATTTTATCTCCACCAGGTAGGCCAATTAGTCTCTCTCTCTCTCTCTCTCTCTCTCTCTCACTCTCTCATTCTACTTCTTATTTATGTTTCTCTTGAAAAATAAAACGGACTGATAAAACGTGAAGAAAATCTGAACAAAACATTAACAAAATAAAAACAAAACGAAAAATATGAAAATAGAAAAGAGAAAAATAAAATAAATTCAATCAATAAATAAAATAAATGAATAAATAAAAGCTTTCCTGAACGCCATCACCAAATTAATCGTTGTGAATTATGCAATACTCTTTTCAACTCAATGAATGAATAAACGAGCAAATATATCGAAGGGTCATAGTTTTAGTGAAGCGACTCATTCATTACACTCTCATTACAATCTTTGCTGCATCATTACATAGAGGGATGAAGTGACTAGCTGAGGCAATTGAAGTGACACAAATAAATATTCATGTTTTTTTTTCCTTTTTTCTTTGCTGCATCATTACGTAAAGAGTTGAAGTGACTAGCTGAGGCAATTGAAGTGACCCAAGTAAATATTCAAGTCTTTTTTTCTTTGCTGCATCATTTCATAGAGAGTTGAAGTGACTAGCTGAGGTAATTGAAGTGACCTAGTAAATATTCATGTCTTTTTCCCCTTTTTTCTTTGCTGCATCATTACATAAAGAGTTGAAGTGACTAGCTGAGGGAATTGAAGTGACCCTAGTAAATATTCATGTCTTTTTTCTTTTTCTCTTTGCTGCATCATTACATAAAGAGTTGAAGTGACTAGCTGAGGCAATTGAAGTGACACAAGTAAATATTCATGTCTTTTTCCCCTTTTTTCTTTGCTGCATCATTACATAGAAAGTTGAAGTGACTAGCTGAGGCAATTGAAGTGACACAAGTAAATATTCATGTCTTTTTTCTTTTTCTCTTTACTGCATCGTTTCATAGAGAGTTGAAGTGACTAGCTGAGGGAATTGAAGTGACAAAATCCAACTAAATATTCGTCTTTTTTCCTTTTTTCCTTTGCTGCATCGTTACATAGAGAGTTGAAGTGAGTGACTGGCTGAGGTAATTGAAGTGACACAAGTAAATATTCATGTCTTTTTCATTTTTCTTTGGTGCATCATTACAAGTCATAGAAAGCTGAAGTGACTAGCTGAGGTAACTGAAGTGATCCAATTAAATATTCATGTCTTTTTCCTTTTTTCCATTTAAGAGGTTTCAATTCAGACAAAAACCAATGAACAGTCTGAAGAAAAGAGAAAAACACAAAGAACACTGAATTAAAACACAATTTCCAAACACGACCACTCTGAGTAATCCAGGTGACCAGGTGAGGTAATTAAGGTGACCAGGTGAACTAATTAAGGTGACCAGGTGAACTAATTAAGGTGACCAGGTGAGGTAATTAAGGTGACCAGGTGAACTAATTAAGGTGACCAGGTGAACTAATTAAGAGTTATATAGACAAAAAAAATGAGACGAATTAATTTAGCTTATAAGTATACATGTAATCATTAATTTGTATACTTATCACATCACATTGGTATTCTCTCTCTCTCTCTCTCTCTCTCTCTCTCTCTCTCTCTCTCTCTCTCTCTCATGTATACAGAAACTGAGGTAAATATGAGCAAAATATCAGACAGTGTTTATTATTTCAACACACACACACACACACACACACACACACACACACACACACACACACACACACACACACACACACACTCCATCAGATTCTCACCTCCTGCCACAACAAGCTAGAAAGAGTAAACATCTCCTGCCACCTGTTAATTACTCCTACCTGTCCTCCTCCTCCTCCTCCTCCTCCTCCTCCTCCTCCTCCTCCTCCTCCTCCTCCTCCTCCTCCTCCTCCTCCTCCTCCTCCTCCATGTTGTCTTCTTTCTACATACTATCCTTCTCCTCCTCCTTTCTTTCCTTATCAACATAAAACTTACTCCTTCTGCCTCCTCGTTTTCTTCTCCCTCCTCTTCTTCCTTCTCCTCCTCCTCCTCCTTCTTCTCCTTCATTTCCTTATAAAAGACATCTTTAACCCTTCTTCTTTCTCCTCCTCTCTCTTCTACTTCCTTTCCTTATAAACACAGACTACCGCTTTTGCTTCCTCCTCCTCCTCCTCCTCCTCCTCCTCCTCCTCCTCCTTCTCCTGATTACCTGCTTCGCCTTCTTCTCTTTCTACATACTCTCTTCCTCCTCCTCTTTCTTCTTTTCCTTATAAACGCCGTCTTTACTCCTTGCTCCTCCTCCTCCTCCTCCTCCTCCTCTTTCTTCTTCTTCTTCTCCTTCTCCTTCTCCTTCTCCTTCTCCTTCTCCTCCTCCTCCTCCTCCTCCGTGTTATGAAGATTAGGGCAACACCTGAATTAACACCTGTGGTTCGGCGCCAGGTTCGTCTAATTGGCCAGGTGTCGCTATATATACAGTGCCAAATGCTTCTCTTCCTCTTCCTCTTCCTCCTCCTCCTCCTCCTCCTCTTCCTCTTCCTCTTCCTCTTCCTCCTCCTCCTCCTCCTCTGGTAAGATTATATAGGTTTGGTTATTTTGTACTACTACTACTACTACTACTACTACTACTACTACTACACAACTACAACAACAACAACAACAACAACAACTACTACTACTACTACTACTACTACTACTACTACTAATAATAATAATAATACCACTATTACTGCTGTATTTCAACAACAGAAGCAAAATAAAAACACTCTGCTTCATTTTCTCTACCTACTCCTCTCCTTTACTCTCCTCCTCTTCCTTCCCTCCTCCTCCTCCTCCTCTTCCCTTGGGCACAGGACATTTCCAGAACGAGACAATATTTTTCGTAAGGAGAAAATAATATGAAGTATTTTTCCCTTGAGAAACTAAAGGAGGAGGAGGAGGAGGAGGAGGAGGAGGAGGAGGAGGAGGAGGAGGAGGAGGAGGAGGAGGAGGAGGAGGAGGAAGAGTGCTAAATTACACATATAATTTTTGATTACAAAAGTTAATATTTTTCTTTATATTGAGATAAAAACTCGTGTCCTCTCTCTCTCTCTCTCTCTCTCTCTCTCTCTCTCTATTCTTCCATTAAAACTTTATAACATTGGAAAAGAAGAGAGAGAAGAACGGAAAAATATATTCTTAGTCTTACTTGTGAAACCAGTCTCTCTCTCTCTCTCTCTCTCTCTCTCTCTCTCTCTCTCTCTCTCTCTCTCTCTCTCTCTCTCCATATACCTTCATTATCTTCCAGGTAATAATTCATCCATTAAAGGTAAAGCTCGTGTTACTCTCTCTCTCTCTCTCTCTCTCTCTCTCTCTCTCTCTCTCTCTCTCTCTGGGTAAGGATATTTTAAGAAGAAATAGAGAAAAGTTAACTCCTTTTTTTTTCTTATTCATTGATTTTATTTATTATCTTCATATTTCTTTTTTTATTTGTATCTTAATGTGGTTCTTTTATCCCTTTCCCCTTCACTCTTCATTTCCTGTATTTTCATTTGACATTACATTATTTTTCATTTATGTTTTTTTTCTTTTCTCTTGTGATATTTTTTTTTTCGTTTTCATCACTATTCAAACCATTTTCATCTTTTTTTTTTGTTATTTTCATTGTTTTTCTTTTTCCTCATTATCTTTTACGTATATGAGTATTTTTTCTGCTTTCTTTCCTTTTGTTTTCCATTTATTCATTATTTTCCTTACACCTATTATTACCTCTTTATTTTTGCCACTTTTCCTTTCTTTCCTTTCTCTTTTCCCATTTTCATTCTATTTTCCTTTCCTCCTCATTGTCCCTTTTACTCATTTTCTTTCCAATCTCTTATTTTCCTTCTAACTTTTCTTTCTTTTTCAAAACAGTACCTTTTACCTCCTTCCTTCTAATCTATTATATTATTCCTTCCAATCTAGTCTATTCCTTCCATCCTTCCAATCTATTCTATTCCATTTCTACCATCTATCATTTTCTATTTTCTATTTCTATTTTATTTCCTTCCAATCTATTATATTCCCATCATCTATTATTTTCTATCTCTATTTTATTTCCTTTCAATCTATTATATCCCCACCATCCATTGTTTTTCTTCCCTCTATTAATTTCCCTCTATGTAATTTCCTCCATTAATTTCCCTCTATCTATTTTCCTCTATTAATTTCCTTCTATCTATTTTCCTCTATTAATTTCCTTCTATCTATTTTCTTCTATTAATTTCCTTCTATCTATTTTCCTCATCAAAACACTATCTATCTTCTTTTTTCCTTCACAAAGTTCAGATTTCTGTCTTAAGGTTGATGGAAGTGTATTTCTTTTCATATTTCTTTTATAATTACTACCAATTAAAATTTATTCCAATCCTTTTTTTTTCCTCTCTTTTTCCTTCCACACATGATTTAATTCTCCTAATTGGATCCTACTTCTTCGTTATCTCTCTTCAAGATTTTCACTACATTTTTTTTTTTTCTTTCCTACGTTTTTTTTCCCCATCGTCTTATTTCTATTTTATTCCTCGTCTTATTATTATTATTTTATTTCCTCGTCTTATATATTTTTTTTATTTAATTTCCTCGTGTTATTACTTTTTATTTCATTTCCTCTTCTATTTATTTTGTTTATCTCTTCAACATTTATATTTCAATTTATTTTCTATCTTCTTATCTATTTCACATTTTTTTCTCTTCCTACGCTATTTTCCCTTCTAAATCGTCTTTTTTTTTTTTAGGGGGCGGGTTTTTTCCTCTTCATCATCTTCATTATCTTTTTCCACCTTTTTACTCTCTTCTTCTATTTCCTTCTTATAATTTTTCATTTAATTTCGTTTTTTTTCATTTTTCATCATATTCTTCCCTTTCCGTTCAGATTCTTTGCTTATTTTCTTTCTTGTTTCTTCAGTTTTCTTTTTTTATTTAGATTCTTGTTCGTTCCCTCTTCCTCATCTTTATTCCATATTTTCCATTCTTCCTTTTTTTTTTTACTTTTTTTCCATTATCTTTTTTTTATCCTTTTTTTTTCTTTCATTTCCATCCCTCATCTTCATTATCTCTTCCATATTTTTCTTCTTTTTCTTCTATTTCCTTCTCATATTCGTCTTTTTTATAATTTCTTCATTTTCTTCACTTTCCATTTATATTCTTTGCTTATTATCTTTCGTTTATTTCATTTTCTTCTTTATTTGGATACTTCTTATTCGTTATCTCTTTTCCACATCTTTACTCTTCAATTTTCTTCATTTCCCATTTTATTTTATTCTATTCCATTTTATTTCGCCTTCTATAAACTTTTCTTTATCTTTTCATCATTTTCATCTTTTTCTTTTCTTATTTTCCATTCTTCATCTTCCACATCTTTACTCCTCTTTTCTTCTATTCCTCCTTCATTTTCTCATTCTATTTCGTTTTCCATCATTCCTCATCTTCTTCCCCACTTTCCTTATTTTCTTGCGTTTTTCTTCTTTCCTCTTCAATTTTCCTCTTTTCAAACCAGTCTTACCAAATCTTCCATTGCATTTCCTCCATTCCTTTCTTTTTTCTTCATTTCCATTTCACTCTTCCCTTTTCTTCAATTCATTCCACATCTTCCGGATTATGCGAGCGAGAGAGAGAGAGAGAGAGAGAGAGAGAGAGAGAGAGAGAGAGAGAGAGAGAGAGAGAGAGAGAGAGAGAGAGAGAGAGAGAGAGAGAGAGAGAGAGCTAGACAATAAAGTTCGGAGAAGAGAAAGCTGAGAGAAACCCAAACAAAAGCAAAGAAAAAGTAAAGCACAAGTTTGGCAATATTTCGCTGATAAAATATAGTAACTGCTCTCTCTCTCTCTCTCTCTCTCTCTCTCTCTCTCTCTCTCTCTCTCTCTCTGGAAGTAAATAAAGTACTCAGTTTATCTACATACATTCTCGTCTAATAGATAAACAAAGGAAAGTTCTCTCTCTCTCTCTCTCTCTCTCTCTCTCTCTCTCTCTCTCTCTCTCTCTCTCTCTCTCTCTCTCTCTCTCTATGAATCGCTCCATTTGTCTTTCACTTCATTTTTTATTTTTTATTTGTTTATTTTCCTTTTTTTTCTTTCGTGGTGAACATTTTCAATATTTATTTTTTCTTGCAATTTGGGATGTATAGACTCTCTTTGTTGTGTGTGTGTGTGTGTGTGTGTGTGTGTGTGTGTGTGTGTGTGTGTGTGTGTGTGTGTGTGTGTGTGTGTGTGTGTGTTGTATTAAAATTTTATCTGCACAAACGATCACACAAAGGGACACACACACACACACACACACACACACACATACACACACACACACACACACACCCGGTAGCTCAGTGGTTAGAGTGCTGGCTTCACAAGCCAGAGGACCGGGGTTCGATTCCCCGGCCGGGTGGAGATATTTGGGTGTGTCTCCTTTCACGTGTAGCCCCTGTTCACTGTTCACCTAGCAGTGAGGTACGGGATGTAAATCGAGGAGTTGTGACCTTGTTGTCCCGGTGTGTGATGTGTGCCTGGTCTCAGGCCTATCCGAAGATCGGAAATAATGAGCTCTGAGCTCGTTCCGTAGGGTAACGTCTGGCTGTCTCGTCATAGACTGCAGCAGATCGAACAGTGAAACACACACACAGCCATTCCATTCACCCCAAAAAAGACACATTAACCACCCATTAACCCACTTCCCATTTTCTTTTTCCTTTCCCTCATTTAAGGCACCACTCAAGAAAATTCACTAACATAGAGAAAACGAAGAAACCGATGAAGAAAATGAGAAAACCAATATAGATACCAGAGAGAGAGAGAGAGAGAGAGAGAGAGAGAGAGAGAGAGTAAAGAATTAAGCTATGTCCACTAATTACCCATCATTATTACATTATTTCCTTCTTCTCTCGTTATCATCTCTATCTCTCATTATCGCACTTATCTTCTCTTATCTCCGTGAGTCTATAGAAAGATTTTTTTTTATTTAAAGATGTGTGTGTGTGTGTGTGTGTGTGTGAGAGAGAGAGAGAGAGAGAGAGAGAGAGAGAGAGAGAGAGAGAGAGAGAGAGAGAGAGAGAGAGAGAGAGAGAGAGAGAGAGA
>NC_059286.1:12121139-12128639 GCF_017591435.1 Portunus trituberculatus
CCATTTTATTGACATTAGGAAGCGTCTTTGGAGGTCAGAAGATTAATGGCCAAAGTCTTCACTATTTTAATCCCCTACATGAGTTTCTGAAGCTGTATAAAATCACCAAATAGTAAGCAGAATGAATATGGAAACACGTCACTACACTCAAGGGGTTTAACATTCACTCATAAGATACCAAAACCATTCCAAAACCACAAATATCCACTTCTAACCATCCACACGACCATAGACTAAACATATCCACTCATATCAAATACCCAAACAGTCTTAAGGTACAAATATCCACTTAGAACCATCCACATTATCAAGACATCAGCCACACACGAACCCAACACCACTATGCAACCACCAATACACACAACGACAAATATCCACTTATGTCAGACAACACCAAAGCAAGGTACAGACATCCACTTACACCCTAAAATCCACTTACGTTCATCCACATCTTTCCAAAACTAGCAAAATTCTCAACTTTCAATCCTACACCGGACTTCCTGCCTCCTCCTCCTCCTCCTCCTCCTCCTCCTCCTCCTCCTCCTCCTCCTCCTCCTCCTCCAGTGCATCGAATCAACATTATTACAGTGAAATGAGTCAACGAGAGGCAATTAAGATCTCAGGTTTTTATTTCTTGCATTAGGGAGAAGAGAGAGAGAGAGAGAGAGAGAGAGAGAGAGAGAGAGAGAGAGAGAGAGAGAGAGAGAGAGAGAGAGAGAGAGAGAGAGAGAGAGAGAGAGAAGAAGAAAAAATATCAAAGGAACTGAGAGAAACGGAGAATTTAAAGAAAGAAGAGGAAACGAAAGGTGGAGATGAAATAGATGAAAGGAAGAAGAGAGGAGGAAGAGGAGGAGGAGGAGGAGGAGAAATATGAGAAGAGAAAGAAGGAAAGTTAGATAGAGAGTGGGAGAGAGAAGAGAAATTAGGTCAGGAAAAGGGAGGAGGAAGAAGAGGAGGAGGAGGAAAAGGCAGATTAGGATGAAAATGAGGGAGTGAGGGAAAAAAGAAGAGGAGGAGGAGGAGGAGGAGGAGGAGGAGGAGGAGGAGGAGGAGGAGGAGGAGGAGGAGGAGGAGGAAGAAGAGGAGAGGGGGGGTAAGGGAAGGAGGGGAGGATATGAAAAGCGAATACAGATGCAATGTATATTGGATGAGGAAGACGTGTAGGAAAGAAGAGGAATTTGGGAGGCAAATGTGGAGGACAAAACACACACACACACACACACACACACACACACACACACACACACACACACACACACACACACACACACACACACACACGAGAAAGTTATACGAAAGGAGGAGAAAATGATAATAAGAGAAATTTTACAAGAACATGGAAGACAAAAATAAAATGAAGAAAAACAAGACAAAAACATGAAATTGACAAAAGAAAAATAGGAAAACTTAAATTTTTGGAGAAACAAACATGGAAGGAAGAAAAAGAAGAAAAAAAAGAGAAAAATTAAGGATAAAGAAAGGAAAAGAAGAGAAACACTGATAACTACGAATAAAATAAAAGAAAATGAGAACTGAACATAAAAAAACAGGAACGAAAAGATAAAAAGATAGAAAAAAAAGAAAAGGAAAAAAAAAACATTGATAACTACGACGAAGAAAAAAGAAAAAATCTAACAAATTAAAAAAAGGAACAAAGATATAAAAAAATCGGAAAAAACAGACAAAAAGAAAAATCACGAATGAGAAAATAAAAAGAGGAAAACAAAATAAAAAAAGAACAAAACAAACAGAAAAAGTTGAAAAAAAGAGAAAATGAAAGAAAAACAAGAGAAATATTGATAACCACAACAAAGAAAATAATAAAAAGGAGAACAAACCAAACAAATAAAAGAAAAAAAACGGGAAAACAAAAACAAAGAAAAAAATAAGAAAAAACAGAAAATGAAAGAAAAAAAATGATAAGGACAAATAAAATAAAATAAGAACAAATCAAACAAAAACTAGAACAGGAAACAAAATAAAGATAAAAAAGAAAAAGAAAAAGAAAAAAAAGAAAACAAGAAACATTGATAACCACGACAAAGAAAAAAAAATGAGAACAAAAACAAAAACGGGGAACAAAAACAGACAGAAAAAAATAGGAAAAAACAAAATAAAAAAAAAATATTGATAACCACAAAAAAAGAACAAACCAAAACAAACAAAAGAAAAAAGGGGAAACAAAAACACGACAGAAAAAAATGAAAAAAAGGGGAAACAAAAACAAGACAAAAAATGAAAAAAAAAAAGAAAAATGAAGGAAAAAAAGGAAGACAAACATTGATAACCACAACAAAGAAAATAATAACAAACAAACCAAACATATGAAAAAAAAAAAGAACTTGGCACAAAAATAAAGACAATTCACGGACACAAAAACAGACAAAAAAAAAGAGCAAAGAAAATAAGAACAAAAGAAATTTAAAAGGATTAATCTAAATTCCATTACGTAAGGGTGTGGAGGCGCCGCTGGTATTATCGACCCTAGGAGAGGCGGTGCTAAGGGCGATAATTGTATGAACCCATCATTCATTGGCTTTAAACAGTGGCAAAGCTATTTTCTTTGTCTAAAAAGGTTTCGTTGAGCTTCTATTGGGAGAGAGAGAGAGAGAGAGAGAGAGAGAGAGAGAGAGAGAGAGAGAGAGAGAGAGAGAGAGAGAGAGAGAGAGAGAGAGAATGTGTGCACAGACGTGAGAAGGAAAGGAGGGGGAATGGAAATTAAGCAAACACACACACACACACACACACACACACACACACACACACACACACACACACACACACACACACACACACCAAGACCAAACCAAACTTAGTGAATTAGCGAAGAAAAATATTTAAAAAGGGAGAGAAACTCGACTAAATCTTCCGTCAATGCAAACTCTCCCTTCGGAACAAAAGGCGCTGATAAATCTTGTAATAATGAGAAAAGTTTGACTCTCTAATTAAGGTGTAAGTCTGCCAGCTGGATGAAGGGAGATGAAGTCAAGAGAGTACCCAACATAAGCTCAGATCGGAAGTAAAGAGGAAACTGAGCGAATACTATAGAGAAAAGCAGGATTATTGTGTAGGATAAGGTGAGTTTGTGTCATGTTTCTAATTGTTACGTTTTGATTCGTTTTGTTTGGCTTTTATGAGTGATTCCTTGCAGTGCTTCAATTATTTTCACTCAGCATTATTATTATTTTTTTTATCTATTTAATTATAACGTTATTTGGATTATTGGTGTGCGTTAAGGTGAGTTTGTGTCATGTTTCTAATTGTTACGTTTTGATTCGTTTTGTTTGGCTTTTATGAGTGATTCCTTGCAGTGCTTCAATTATCTTTACTCAGAATTATCTTTTTTATATATTTCATTCTAACGTCTTTTGGTGTCTAATTAATCAACTCTACATCACTACAGTAACTTGAATATACATTAAAACAACATACAAAATAAATAAATCTGATATGCCTACGCTTTCTGTTCTAATTAAATACAAAATACATTCTAAACTTCTTGACTTTTAAATAGGGAGGTTTCTAGACATTTCTCCCTTTATTACAGCTGACCCTTTGATCTGCAAGGGAACTGGCTAACAAGTGGGCTTTTTTCTATTTTTTGTTGCCCTTTGCCAGTTTTTCTCTTTCATAAAAAATGCAATTACTACTGTAACAAAAGTGAATAAAAATACAACTAACATATCTTTACTTTCTAATTAATAAAATACACTTAGAAGCAAACACTAAATTCATCACACTTGCTTTTCTTCCTCACAAACCAAACACGATATGAAGGAACGCACAAACGACAAACACAAATAAACACTCAACACAATTCTACCTTGCAACACAAAAACGACAAACAGAAATAAACACACTCAACACAACTTTACCTTGCAACACTCTATACATCACAACAACACACTCAAATATTTCCCAGTCCGTCTCTCTCCTTTCCTGACAAAACAAACACCAAAATACACCAACACAAAACTAAGAAAACACAAAATAAACTGAAACAAACACACCTTTACTAACAAACTACACCACGCCACAGTGAAACACACATATTCCTTCTATTCTGATACACCCAAACACTAAAAAACAAGGAAACACGAATATACACACCCACACACACCTTTATAAACTAACAGACTACGCCTCGCCAGAACCAAACATGTTCTCTCCATTCTGACAAACGAAACACACAAAAAACAATAAAAACACGCCCAAACAAACCTTTTACAAACTATACATGAGAGCAAAACGGACATAGATCTCTTCCATTCTGACACAATAAAACACCAAAAAATAAGGAAAAACACAAGGAAACAAACCCAGATACACCTTTACTAGCCAACTATACATCACTACAACACACACACACACACACAAACACACACACACATCCCTTTCTTTCTTTCTTCCTTTTTTTATTTGATTTATACCATGTGGGCTTTTCACGGGAATTTCTGGGCTAAAAAGGGTACTTTTTGGGGTACCTGCTATCTCAAAGCCCACCCGCTAGGAAACCCCGTTGCCCCGAGTGAGGAAGCCCAACCTACACTCGGACCATGGACAGGATTCGAACCCGTGCGCTTGGAGACCCCTCGGACCCCAAAGCACGCATGGTTCCACTGTACCACGGCGGCTGACACACCAAACACCAATATACACCAAAAACAAGGCCAAGAACACTTAACCCCTTCATTACTGAGACGCATTTTTTACCTTGATTTCTGTGTATTATTAGACGATTTTATTGACTTTAGGAAGAATCTATGGAGGTCAGAAGATTAATGGCCTGAGTCGTCTCTTATTCAAATTGCCATATAAGTTTTCCAAGCTGTATAAAATCACCAAACAGTAAGCAGGATGAATATGGAAACGCGTCATAGTACTGAAGGGATTAATGATGAACCCCCAGGGAAAGCAGTGCCTCAGTTTGCTCCAGTCTGCCTCCCTAACACACGCCTGGCTTCCTTCCACACCAGCGCGTCACTTCTGAAGGTGCACTGTAGTTATTAGCAACACTGAAACGCCATTCCCTGGAGCACAAAGGCTAGGAAAGGCGCCGCTGCTTCTCAGATACGCAGATGAACCTTCCCTCCTGTTAAATTATATGCATGGAATATTATAATAAGCTTTTGTGCCTTTCATATCACCTTATCTAGGGTAGCGAGTGTGTGTGTGTGTGTGTGTGTGTGTGTGTGTGTGTGTGTGTGTGTGTGTGTGTGTGTGTGTGTGTGTGTGTGTGTGTGTTTTTCCTTCAGTGGTCTTAATTTTATGTGTCTCAATGTGTATCTTACTTTTCTCTTCTTTGTTTATGTTTGTTTCATGTCATTGTTATTCTCTTTTCTCTTACCGTTCTTTTTGTTTCATTTCTGTGTATTCAGTTCTCATTCTATTTTCTCCTTCTCTCTCTTATTATCCCTTCATCTTTTATATATATCCAATTTTACCGTCTTTTACATTCCTTTTCCGTTATCTAAATCTTTCCTTTCTTTTATCTATATTTTATCTACATCTTTTTTTAATTTCCATCTCGGTTTCAAATTTAGAAAACCCAATCTCTCTGAATCTATTTGCTATATATTCATTCTGTATGCCAAAAGAACACACGTGGTCAATATCTATCTACCTGCGTGTGTGTGTGTGTGTGTGTGTGTGTGTGTGTGTGTGTGTGTGTGTGTGTGTATACGTATCCCTTGTTTTTCGACTATCACTCACTTCCTTGCCATCGTTTCCTTGACAACACCAGAAAAAGACACAGAGATGGCGGGAGAACCAGAATAACAACACCCACGCGAACGAAAATGCTCCAATCTAACCTAACAAGCTCCAGAACAGGAAGACTTTACCTATACACTTATTCAGTTACCCTTAATGCACCTCACCTGTATTTCAAAGCCTCGACAACTTACCCATACAAAAGCACATATAGAGAGAAAATTGAAGCTTTTTAAATTGACCTTCCTTAGAGAGGCCTCGATTTGTTGTTGTGTATGTAGTGCGTTAGTAAAGACGTGTTTGGGGTTGTTTATTTAAGATTTTGTTAGTTTTTTTTTTTTTCGTTTGTTAGAAGCCGTCGTGGTACAGTGGACCCATGCGTGCTTTGGGGTCCGAGGGGTCTCAAGCGCACGGGTTCGAATCCTGTCCACCGGTCGAGTGTAGGTTGGGTTTCCTCATTCGTGGCAACGGTTTCCTAGCGGGTGGGCTTTGAGATAGGAGGTACCCCAAAAAGTATTTAGCCCAGAAATTCCCGTAAAAAGCCCACATGGTATAAATGAAAAAATAAATTAAATAAATAAAAATAAAAATAGATAAATAAATAAAAACCCATACATTTCTGTTGTGGTGATAGAGGTGTTTAAGAAGCATAAGGGATTTAATAAGGGTGCACAAGTTTATTAAGTCTAGTGATCAGAGGTATAAGTTACTGGTTGAGTTTCGTAGAGTTAGATAAGATAAATAGACTTGCCACGGGTGATGCAGATTAAGTTCTTAGAGGAAATAATTAAGACTGGATAAGTTTTGGTAAGTTTGATAAAGTAAGATTGAAAAAAAGCTGAGAGGATCTAAATAAAGTATACACAAAATTTCAAGTGGTGATAAGCAAGGTAGTATGAACAATTAGTTGACTGAGAAACTTAAGAATTAAACAAAAAAGAGGAAGAAAATGGTAAGCTTGATAAAATTAACTAAAAAAAAAAAAAAAAAAAGTACGTGAGATAAAAAGTAAAAAGGTAAAAAAAAAAAAAAAAACACGTATGAACTCCACATAAAGTTCAAATAGTCCACTAAACAATAAATATCCACCACACAAGTGACAAATCCACTCAACTCCACACCTCTCCTTACAATCTCACAGCACAGACATATCCACTCAACTCCACAGACAGACAGACAAATCCACAGAAAAATCCACTCAACGCCACAGAGAAATCCACTCAACTCCACAGACAGACAGACAAATCCACAAACACATCCACTCAACTCCACAGACACATCCACGCAACTTCACTCCTCTCCTCACAACACCACAACACACATTGCTTACCCGTTTCAAAACAACACCCATGAAAAACTGAACTAAAACACACACACACACACACACACACACACACACACACACACACACACACACACACACACACACACACACACAGATGAGCGCATACTATTGGACTTTTTGCTGATTTCATTATGAGTCGATTAAATGAAATGTGAAGGTGATTCATTTGCTAGATGGACGTAAAGGTGGATAGGTAGATAGGTAAATAGATAGATAAGTAGGTAGATAGACAGGAAGGTATGTAGGTAGGTAGATAAATAGACAGATAGATAGATTGACTGATTGATAGATAGATAGGACACAAACAGACACACAGACACGAAATAAATAAATAGACAGATAGATATACAGAAATAAAAAAAAATATATAGACAGAGAGATAAATAGACAGATAGACAGACAAAGAGATAAATATATAGATAAATAGATAGATAGATAGATAG
>NC_059286.1:12133639-12171139 GCF_017591435.1 Portunus trituberculatus
GTTTATTCTTATTAAAGGTCTTTTTCGGATCAAGGTTACCTGTTTTAATTAAAGGTTTGGTGCGGGAAGTGATGCTTAAATATTGCCAGTTTTGAGGAATCTGATTTATTTATTTATTTATTTTTATTTCTATCTGTTTATTTTTATTAAAGGTGTTTTATTCCGGTCTAGGTGTAAAGTATTTAATTAAAAGTTTGGTGAAGGAAGTGAGGTTTAAAGATTGCCAGGTTAGAGGAGTGTTATTGTTTTTGTTTTTTTTTCTATTTATTTTTATTAAAGGTATTTTTTTTGGGGGTGGGAGTCAAGTCAAGGTGTGGCAGTTTTAATTAAAGGTTTCGTGAGGAGAGTGAGGTTTAAATATTGCCAGATTAGAGGAGTGCTGTTGCTTTTATTTGGCTTATTTTAATTTCTAACTGTTTATTTTATTAAAAGTATTTTTGGAGGGAGTCAAGGTGTAAGGTATTTAATTAAAGGTTTGGTGAAGGAAGTGAGCTTTAAAGACTGCCAGGTTAGAGGAGTGTTGTTGCTTTTTTTGGGGGGCGTTTCTTTATATCTATTTATCTATGTTAAAGGTGTTTTTAAGAGAAGTCAAGGTGTAGCGGTTTTAATTAAAGCTTTAGTGAGGGAAGTAAGGCTTAAATATTGCTACGTTTGAGTGTTCATGCTTTTTTTTTCTTTTTATTTCTATTTATTTTCATTAAAGGTGTCTTTTTGTGGGAGTCAAGGTGTAGCAGTTTTAATTAAAGGTTTGGTGAGGAGAGTGAGCTTTAAATATTGACATGTGGGAGCAGTGTTGACTTTTTGTGAGGTTTACTTTTCTTTATATCTATTTATTACTATTAAAGGTGTTTTTTAAGGGTCAAGGTGTAAGAGTTATAATTCAAGGTGTAGTGAAGGGAGTTTAAATAATGATACGTTAGAGAAGTATTTATTTTTGCGTTTAGTTCTATTTATTTTTTCTTATAGGTATTTCTTTGAGGAGGTCAAGGTGCAGCTGTTTTAGTTAAAGGTTTGGCAAGGGAATGAAGTTTAAATATTGCCAGGTTATACGAGTGTTGCTGGGGGAGTTATTTTTGTTTATATTCATTTTCATTAAAGATTTTTTTTTTTAAGGGTTAAGGTGTAAGAGTTTTAATTCAAGGTTTGGTAAGGAAGTGAGGATTAAATACTGTCAGGTCATAGGAGTGTTGCTTGGGGGGGGGGGTTATTTTTGTTTATATTCATTTTTTATTAAAGGTGTTTTTTCAGGGGTCAAGGTGTAGGGGTCAAGGCGTAGCTGTTGTAATTCGAGGTTTTGTAAGGGGAATGAGGTTTAAATATTGGCATGTTACAGGAATCTTGTAGTTTTTTTTTTTCTGCTTATTTCTATTTATTTTTATTAAAGGCTTTTTTTTGGGGGGTGTTAAGGTGTAGTAATTAATTCAAGGTTAGGTAAGGAGAGTGAGGTTAAAATATTGCCATGTTACAGGAGTCTTGTTTTTATCTATTTTTATTTATTTATTTTTGTTACAGGTGTTTTTTTCTGGCTTGGTAAGAAGAATACGATTTGAATATTGACATGTTAAGTAAAGGAGTATCGTTTATTTTTATTTATTATTATTAATAGGTTATAAACAGGTAAAATAACGATAAATCAACAAACCACACACACACACACACACACACACACACACACACTACTACTACTACTACTACACATTTTACATCTTCAACACGTTTCTCAAGTTTGCAAAAAAAAAAAAAAAAAAAAAAAAAATCAGCATTTCTTTAGAGTTCCTTTGTATAAATCTTAGGGTAAACAAACACAGGACTAGACGGAGGAAAAAAAAAAGAACTAAGCAAACAAAACAAAGAAATGAAATGACAAAGTAAACACGAGAGAGAGAGAGAGAGAGAGAGAGAGAGAGAGAGAGAGAGAGAGAGAGAGAGAGAGAGAGAGAGAGAGAGAGAGAGAGAGAGAGAGAGAGAGAGCTAATTGACACCTGGAAAAGAAAGAAACAAAGGGGGAAACTTAATGAAAGCAAAAAAAAAAAAAAAAAATGAGAGAGAGAGAGAGAGAGAGAGAGAGAGAGAGAGAGAGAGAGAGAGAGAGTTAATTGCTTTCCTCTTTTCCTTTTGCTTTCGAATTTATTTTTGCTTCAATACATACATACATACAACATACATACATACATAGACACACATACAAACGGACAGACAGACAGATACAATATGAAGATAAAAAGAAATGGGTATGAAATATGATGATTTTTTGAAGAATTATTCGGAAAGTGCGGAATCTTGTCTGTCTGTTCTCTCTCCCTCTCTCTCTCTCTCTCTCTCTCTCTCTCTCTCTCTCTCTCTCTCTCTCTCTCTCTCTCTCAAGTTTCGTATCACACTTCAAAATTAGTCTCCAAAACTTCTCTTCCTCTTTCTTCTCTCCTTTCACTTTCCTTTCTATTCCCTTTTCTTCAATTTCAAGTTTCTATTTTTGTTCTTCCCATTTCTCCTTCTTCCTCAATTTTTTCCATCTCCAGTTTTGGCTTTTTTTTCGTTCTTTAAAATTTTCTTCATTTCCCTTTTATTCCGTTTTCTTCATTTTTCAGCTTTCTAGTTTTGTTCTTCCTATTTCTCCTTCTTCCTCAATTTTTTCATCTTTAGTTTTCGACATTTTTTCATTTATTTTTTTAATCTTTTCTTCGTTTTCTTTCTTTGTCTAATATTTTTTCTATTTTCTTAATCTTCCTCCTCCTCTTCCTTCTTTCCTTTCTCCTATTCTTCCCATTTTTTTCATTTCTTTCGTCGTTTACTTAAATTTCTAGCCTTTTTCTTTACTTCTCTTGTTTCTACACCTTCCTTCTTCACTCATTCTCTGTATCTATCTATTTTAATCCTCCTCCTCCTCCTCCTCTTTCTGTCTCCTATTCTTTACAACTTTTTTTTCTTTCTATGCTCTTTTTAAAGTCTTCCAAATAAAAACAACAACACCAACACCAACATAACCACCACCACCACCACCACCACCACCACTCCTCTACAAACTCTTCCCTAACGAAATTTTCCTCAAAAGCCACAAAGTTTGTAGAAATTTCTAAATAGCTCAATATTGTATAGGAAATTAAGGGGAAGAGGAGGAAGAGGAGGAGAGGAGAGGAGAGGAGAGGAGAGAGAGAGAGAGAGAGAGAGAGAGAGAGAGAGAGAGAGAGAGAGAGAGAGAGAGAGAGAGAGAGAGAGAGAGAGTTAGCTAAGGAGAATATGGAAGGGAGAGAGAAAAAATAGAGAGGGAGGAAAGGAAAAAAAGCCTCGACGTGGAGGAGAGAGAGAGAGAGAGAGAGAGAGAGAGAGAGAGAGAGAGAGAGAGTCTTAAACTTCATCTCATTTCTCTCCCATCCATTCAAATGTAGAGAACATTCTTTCTTCCTATTCTCTCTCTCTCTCTCTCTCTCTCTCTCTCTCTCTCTCTCTCTCTCTCTCTTCCTCCTCTCTCTCCACAGATGGTTTGCCTCGCCACCTCTGACCTTTCCCCTCTCTCTCTCTCTCTCTCTCTCTCTCTCTCTCTCTCTCTCTCTCTCTCTCTCCGCCCATTCTCCACAACCTCGCCCCGCCCACTCCCCCCTCTCTCTCTCTCTCTCTCTCTCTCTCTGTGTCCAACCATCATTCCCAGATATACATTTTAATCTAATCTTCCTTTATCCTCTTCTTCACACTAAACATTGGCTGTTGAGGCTGTTCCCGTTACCCATCATGCTGTTTCCTGTGTTCATTGAGTGCTATGCTGTGTTTTTGTATGTAAGAGGTGGATATATTTGGGTTGTAAAGCGAGATTTTGTAGTTGTAGTGGTGGTTTGACAAGGAATCTGATTACTTCTACTGATAGAATGGAAACTGTTTTGATTTTAGTGTCTTGTTTTAAAATTCTACACGTTTTGAGGTATTTGGGTTGTGAAACGTGATTTTGTAGTTATAGTTGTAGTGGTTTGACAAGGTTTCTGCCTCGTGAACAGGGAAAACAAGATAGCCACTTTGAGAACCAAACGAGTGGTCTCTTTATCTCTGTGGTGCTCGAGATAAGTCGGTGTTGGAGGCTGAGGTGTTGAAGCTTACGGGGTTAAGTGGGAGGTGCTTGAGAGGGAGAAGGACAACATAAAACGAAAAAAAAAAAGAGGCCCAGTTAGTTGCCAGTCCCCAAGCAGGTAAGAGAGAGTTAGGCAAAGAATGGGATGAGTGTCTTGAAACCTCCCTCGTAGGTGAAGTGAAGTCATAGGCAAGTGGGAATACAGAAGCAGGCATGGAGGGAGTTTACCAGAGTTTACCAGAGAAAGGGATGAATGATTGAGAGTGCTGGTTACCTCTTGCATTAGTGAGTGTACGTGCGCCTCTAGAGTTACACCTCACAGACTATATTGTGTCCCAGAGTGGTTGTTAGAGGTGGGCATTGTGTTTGTTTTGCTGGGTCTTTGGTAGATAGATAGATAAAAAAAAATATAGATAGATAGATAGACAGATATATAGATAGACAGATAGATATATAGATAGACAGATATATAGATAGACAGATAGATAGATAGATAGATGGATGGACAGATAGACAGACAGGCAGGCAGACAGACAGATAGATAGACAGATAGATAGATAGATAAATAGATAGATAGATGGATGGATGGATAAATAGATATATAACAGACGTACAGATAATAAGAATGGATGACAGTTACAGACAGACAAACAGACAGACGGACAGCAAAATACTCTTACAGAGAGAGAGAGAGAGAGAGAGAGAGAGAGAGAGAGAGAGAGAGAGAGAGAGAGAGAGAGAGAGAGAGATCCATATTACAAATTTCCATACATAACGAAAAATCAACGAGCTGGAAAATATAGAACCCTCGAAATAAAAAAAAAAATCTATAAAAAAAAAATAAAAATAATACACACGAATAGTATTCAACACCACAAAACACCACCAAGTACCACAAAACACCAAAAAGCACCACAAAATACCCCAAAACACCCCAAAACACCACAAAATACCCCAAAACACCACCAAGTACCACAAAACACCACCAAGTACCACAAAACACCAAAAAGCACCACAAAATACCCCAAAACACCACAAAACACCACTAAGTACCACAAACACACCACAAAATACCACAAAACACCACAAACACCACAAAACACCACAAAATACCAAAACACCAAAACACCACAAAATACCTTAAAACACCACAAAACACAACTAAGTACCACAAAACACCACAAAACACCACAAAATACCTCAAAACACCACTAAGTACCACAAAACACCACAAAGCACCACAAAATACCTCAAAACACCACAAAACACCAAGTACCACAAAACACCACAAAGCACCACAAAATACCACAAAACACCACCAAGTACCACAAAACACCACAAAGCACCACAAAATACCCCAAAACACCACAAAACACCACCAAGTACCACAAAACACCACAAAGCACCACAAAATACCCCAAAACACCACCAAGTACCACAAAACACCACAAAACACCACCAAGTACCACAAAACACCACAAAATACCCCAAAACACTACCAAATACCACAAAACACACAATCATCACAAAATACCTTAGAACACCTCAAAACACCACTAAGTACCACAAAACACCACAAACTACCACAGAACACCCCAAAACACCACAAAACATCACAAAACACCACAAAATATCCCAAAACAAAACAAAACAACACAAAATAACCAAAATACCACAATACACCACAAAACACTCCAAAACACCACAAAACACCACAAAATACCCTAAACACACCACAACATACCCCAAAACACCACAAAATAACCCAAAACACCACCAAAATACCAGAGCACCACAAAACACTCTAAAACACCACAAAACACCCTAAAACACCACAAAACACCCTAAAACACCACAAAATACCCTAAAACACCACAAAACACTCCAAAACACCACAGAATACATATAAAAGAAGCAACGGCCAGTGAAATCGATTCTCCTCGCGTGTTAAGGAGAATCCAAGACAATTGAGAGAGAGAGAGAGAGAGAGAGAGAGAGAGAGAGAGAGAGAGAGAGAGAGAGAGAGAGAGAGAGAGAGAGAGAGAGAGAGAGTTTACAAATAATAACTTAACGAAAGGTAGAAGCCAAAGGAAGAGGACAAAAGGAGGAGGAGGAGGAGGAGGAGGAGGAGGAGGAGGAGGAGGAGGAGGAGGAGGAGGAGGAGGAGGAGGAGGAGGAGGAGGAGGAGGAGGAGGAGGAAAAGTTTAATTCAAGCTTCCATTAAGACATTTGTGTGAAATAAAAATAGGCGTAGGCTTAAGAGAGAGAGAGAGAGAGAGAGAGAGAGAGAGAGAGAGAGAGCATCCCAACACTACCTACTCTCTCTCTCTCTCTCTCTCTCTCTCTCTCTCTCTCTCTCTCTCATATACTATTCATTTTCCTTTTATTTCTTCTTCTCTATTCATCATTCATCTTCTTTGCCTTCTTTCTTTCTATCATCGTCTTTTATCCCTTTCTTAAATTTTCTTTTTCTTCTTTTCTTTTCCTCTTCCTTTTTTTCTGTTCATTCTTAATCCTACTTATATATTTCTTCCTTCTTTCATCCCCCACAAATCTTTCTTCTTCTTCTTCTTCTTCTTCTTCTTCTTCTTCTTCTTCTTCTTCTTCTTCTTCTTCTTCTTCTTCTTCTTCTTCTTCTTCTTCTTCTTCTTCTTCTTCTTCTTCTTCTCCTCCTCCTCCTCCTCCTCCTCCTCCTCCTCCTCCTCCTCCTCCTCCTCCTCCTCCTCCTCCTCCTCCTCCTCCTCCTCCTCCTCCTCCTCCTCCTCCTCTTTCGTCCACTAACTTCCTTATCTCTGCTATTTTGGTTTGCTCTATTTGCACTGAACCTGTTCCCAATTTGCCACTTTCCTCAAGATTTATCCTCCTCCTCCTCCTCCTCCTCCTCCTCGTCTTCTTCTTCTTCCTTCTTTCGTATTTTCTCGTTTCGTGGAAACGTCAAGGATTATGATGTTGAATGACGACTTCTGCAATCTCTCTCTCTCTCTCTCTCTCTCTTCAACACTGACAACATTTTTTTACTTTCATATCCTACACTATTTAAATTTTTTCTCTCTCTCTCTCTCTCTCTCTACAACTGGCAATATTTTTTACTCCCATATCGTACAAAATTTAACGTCTCTCTCTCTCTCTCTCTCTCTCTCTCTCTCTCTCTCTCTCTCTCTCTCTCTCTCTCTCTCTCTCTCTCTCTGCAACACTGACAACATTTTTTTTACTTTCATATCCTACAAAATTTAACGTGTCTCTCTCTCTCTCTCTCTCTCTCTCTCTCTCTCTCTCAGGTGATAACGAGAGATAAAGAGACTAATTACCTTACCTGTATCTCTTTGAGGTTACGGGGACAGGTGTGCTAGCGGCCTCTCACCTGTCCACTCGTCCATTAACGCTGCTTTATCTCACCTCGCTATCTCGGCTTACCTGTGAAGGAAATACAGGTAATATAGTGAAGGTAAAGAAAGGTGTGTTATTAATTGCATTTTTTCATCATTTTTGCTATTATTTTATTTTCGATTTGTTATTAATGAGTTACTTTTATTATTAATCATTTATTCATTTTTCTTTTGTATTTTGCTTCGCTTTTCTTTTTTTTACCTGTTTTATTTAATTTTGTACTTATGTTTTTGTTGTTTCATTTTATTTTACTTTTTGCTTTCAGTTCGTGTTGTGTGTGTGTGTGTGTGTGTGTGTGTGTGTGTGTGTGTGTGTGTGTGTGTGTGTGTGTGTTTGCATACATATTAATTTCTTTGCATATAGAAAACAAAACTAGTGACGGACTTGAAAATATTAATAGAGAAAAATACAAACACTTCAAAACATGAATTGATAAGCAAAACAGTAACTTAAGAAGAAGAAGAAGAAGAAGAAGAAGAAGAAGAAAACAAGAACAAGAACGAAAAAACAAGAATACGAGGAACAAGAAGAAAAAGATGGATAGAAGAAAAGATAGGTTAGCTTAGGTTACAATAAATACAATAAAAAAACATCACTTCCCAAACACCCAAATAAAACACACACACACACACACACACACACACACACACACACACACACACACCCTAATGTCCACAGCTGTCAATTAGAATCCTCCTCATTTCCCTTGACAAGACAACAGCAATAAGCCAGTCTGTCCACCACCACCACCAACAACACCACCACCAACACCAACACCAACACCACCACCACCACCACCACCACCAACACCAACAACACTGGACACAGAATTATTGCTTAGTCACTGCACGTTCGGCCTGAGGAGGAGGACGAGGAGGAAGAGGAGAAGGAGGTGGAGGACGAGGAAGAGAAGGAGGAGGAGGAGGAGGAACAGGTACAGGAACAATAGGAGGAGGAGGAGGAGGAGGAGGAGGAGGAGGAGGAGGAGGAGGAGGAGGAGGAGGAGGAGGAGGAGGAAGAGGAAGAGGAAGAGGAAGAGGAAGAGGAGGAGGAGGAAGGAGGGCGTGTTAATGGTGGGTGAAGGAGAAATGGTGATGAGAGAGAGAGAGAGAGAGAGAGAGAGAGAGAGAGAGAGAGAGAGAGAGAGAGAGAGAGAGAGAGAGAGAGAGAGAGACTGGAAAATTAAAATAAAGAAAACAAAACACAAAGAATATAACGAAAAAACAAACAAAGAAATACACAAAACAAAGAGAGGAAAAAAATAAAATATAATAAAAACAAGAAAAATAAGGAAAGAGCAAAGAAATAGGGAAATAAAGATGGAGAAACAAAATAAAATAAAAGAAAAATCAATAAAGAGCAAGAAAATAGTTGAATAAAGAGAGAGAGGAATCAAAGTCTCTCTCTCTCTCTCTCTCTCTCTCTCTCTCTCTCTCTCTCTCTCTCTGATTGAATGACCTTGACAAAACCCCTTCAAGTCCCCTCATTGCATACAAATATCTCACATTATCTTGTTTTCTCAGATCTCTCTCTCTCTCTCTCTCTCTCTCTCTCTCTCTGCTGTTGTCTTTATATTTTTCGTATTCTTTGTCTCTTCTTTTCTCTTTTGTTATTGTTGTTCTTATTCTTTCTCTTCGTTTCTTCTTATTTCTTTTCTTTCATTTCTTCTTTTATTTACCGTCTTTTCCTCCTTGTTTTCAGTGATTTCTGATGATTTTCTTTTTCCTAATTGTTATTTCGTCTTTCTCTTTCCTTCTTCTTCGTGTTACTATTTCTCTTCTTCCTTTCTCTTCATCTTCCTCCTTTTCCTTTTTGTTCTCCTTCTCATTTCTTGAAACATGATTTTCTTTATTGGTTCCTGTTTCAATATTTGTTTTTCTTTTCTATTTTATTTCCTCCTACGTTAGTATTATTTCTCTCTTCTTTTTCTTCTTCATCCTGTTCTTCTTCTTCTTCTTCATCCTATTCTTGTTCTCCTTCTTCTTCTTCTTCTTCTTCATCCTGTTCTTGTTCTTGTTCTTCTTGTTCTTGTTCTCCTTCTTCTTTGTTCTTATTCTCCTTCTTCTTCTTCTTCATCATCATCATCATCTTCCTCTTGTTCTCCTTCTTATCTTCTCTTATTTGTGTTATTTATTCTCCTTAGAACCTCTCTGAACGTTCGCTCTCTCTCTCTCTCTCTCTCTCTCTCTCTCTCTCTCTCTCTCTCTCTCTCTCTCTCTCTCTCTCTCTCTCTCTCTCTCTCTCTCTCTCTCTCTCCGCGCCTCTCAGTATCTCCCCTTCATCCCTCCATAGCTGAAAATGAGTCTTATTCAAAAGCTTCTCAGAATAAGGATGTTGATTCACTTCCTTCCTTGAAATACCCAAATTTATTTTTCCTTGTATATGTGCTCTCTCTCTCTCTCTCTCTCTCTCTCTCTCTCTCTCTCTCTGTGTACGATTATGTGTGCTATTCCGTTTTCTTTTCCTTTTTTCATCTTTTTTTTCGTTTTTCTTTTGCTTTACTTATTTTTTTTTTCTTCCAATAATTTTTTTTTCGTTCTGAGTATTTTCCTATTTTATGTTTTATTATTTTTGTATTTTTCCTCTTCTTTCTCCTATTTTCCTTTTTCCTTTCATGTTGTCCTGTTTTTCTTCTTCCTTCTGGTCATTTGTTCGTGTTTATGTTCGTTTCTTCCTTTTCTTTCTTTTCTTCTTGTTCCTCTCTCTCTCTCTCTCTCTCTCTCTCTCTCTCTCTCTCTCTCTCTCTCTCTCTCTCTCTCTCTCTCTCTCTCTCCATTTCCTTAACATCCTAACTTATTTTCTTCTCTCTTCGTTCTTGTTTATATTTGTCTTTTCTTTTCTTCGTTCCTTCTTCTCTCCCTCCTCTTCCTTTCACATTTTATTTATTCCTCTCTTTCGTTTCTTGGTCTTGCGCTCATAATGTTGTCTCTCTTCTTGTTCTTCTTTTTTCTTTCTTCTGCTTCCTTCTTTATTTTCCTTCTTTCTATTCCTCCAACATTTTACTCTGATTTTCCTGTTGTACTTTTGCTTTTCGTATCTTTAATTTTGCTTTCCTGTTCCTCTTCTTCTCGTATTCTCCTTTCATTTCATTCCTCTTTATTTTTTATTGCCCTCTCATTCTGTTCTTTTATTTCCTCATCCTTTTTTTTCAGTTTTCCTTTTCTATTTTTTTTTTTCATTCTCCATGTTACATTTATTATTTTCCAACTCCATTTTCTTCCAGTTTTCTCTTTCTATGCTTTTGTTAACTCATATATTACCATTTATTCATCTTCTTCAGGTACTTTTAAATCTTTCTTCTTGTCTTTCTCTTCCACAATTGTCTTTCTTTCTATAATTCTTTTATTTACTCATATATTACCATTTCTTCATCTTCAGCAAATTTTCAATACTCTCCTTTCTCATCTTTCTTCCTTTATTTTCCCAATTCTTCTTTTATCTATTTCCATCAATCAATCGATCAATAATAAATACTCTTCCTATACATCATTCACCATTAAATAATAACTTCTTATTCTTCTTCCTATTTCAACTTTCCTCCTTTCATTTTTTTTTCCCTTCTCGTCCTTCACATTTCCATCTCTTCAACAAGATTCCAATTTTTTCTCCCATTCTCATTCCCTCCTCATCTTCCAGCACGTTATAATCTCCCTCGCTATTCCGCCTCATTTTCTCCACTCATTTCCTTGAAGACTCGCGTTCTCTTATGACATTCCTATTGCCGCACTGCACGCTGGGAAGCAGAGCGGGGCGTAGGGAGCAGAGGATGTCAAGGGGCGTGGGAGATAAGACAGTGAGGTACAAATGTGTCTGAATACCAATGAATGACTAGGAAAACAGGTAATGAGAGAAGATGTATTTTTTGAGACAGGTAGACAGAGAGAGACAAGAAAGGACAAGGAGAGAAAGGGAAGGATAGAGAGGAAGGAAGGAAAAGGTAGAGGCAAGGAAGAACAGAGATGGGCAGTATAGAAACAGGCAGGGATGGATAGAGAGGTATAGAAGGATAGAAATGCAGGGAAGGACAGGTAGAGGCAGGGAAAGACAAGGAGAGGCAGGAAAGAAGAGAGAGGGACATGGTAGAGACAGAGAGAGGCAGGGAAGAAAAAAGAGAGAAGCAGGAAAGGAAAGAGAAAAGTAGGGGAGGAAAGAGAGAGGAAGGGAAGGAAAGGGAGAGGCAGAGAAGGACAGAGAAAAAGCAGGGAAGGACAGAGACAAGCAGGGAAAGAACAGAGAAGTACAGAAGTTTATATTGTGAAGTTACATTAGAGGGGAAGGAAAACAGGACAGAATGATGAGGAAGATTAATTTGAACTGAAGAAGACATAAGGAGGAAAAGGGAATGACAGTGTGAGGGGGGAGAATATTTTTATGAAGTGAGGGAGGTTAGGGAGGGAAAAAAGGCAAGATTAAAAAAAAGAAGTTTATTTTGAAGTGAGGAAGAGACAAGGTGGGGAAGGAGGGACAGGATGAAGAAAGAGAAGTAAAGAAAAGACAGGAAGGAACAGGGAGGAATAGTGTGAAGGAAGGGAAGGAAGAAATGAGAGAGAGACAGGAAGGAACCCCAAAAAGACCAGAGAGAGAGAGAGAGAGAGAGAGAGAGAGAGAGAGAGAGAGAGAGAGGTATTTTGTGACGTGAGGCAGGGATGGACTGGAAAAATGAGGTTAATTTGCTACAGAGAAGAGGGAGAGACAAAACATAAGGGAGAAGTTACGATGTGAGGTAAGGGAGGGAAGGAAAGAGAAAGAGGAACCTAGAGAAGAGGAGGGAAATCTATTTTATGACATGAGAGAGGAGAGAAAGGAAAGAGGAAAGAAAGAGGAGTGAGGGAAAAGATGCAGGGAAGAAAGAGGAAAGAGGAAAGAAGGGAAGATACAGGAAGAAGGAAAAAAAGATAAAGAACTGATATTTAAAAAGGAAGAAGAAAAAGAGGAAACAAGTCAGATAAATGTAAAAAAAATAGAAGAGACAAATAGAAAAAATGGAGATAATTTACATACAAACATTTCATTCCTTCCCTTTATAAACAGAAACGAAAATACGAAAGGAAAAAAAAAAAAAGACCAATAACAGTATAGAACACACGCAATCTTTCCTCCTTTCTCCTTCCTTCTCCTTCCAGTGAGATGGAGGGAAGAGGCAACTTCAGCGAGGCAACTCCGGAGATGAGCAACACAGTGGAGGTACTTTGAGAGGAAAAGATTAGTTTTTTAGAGACGGGAAAAACAAATAAGAACTTTTTCACCCTGGCTCGAGGAGGAATGAGAGGTGGAGGAGAGGAAACTTGACACTAGCATTTAAAAAGGAGGGGAAAAAATACAGGTTTCTTAGTGAGAAGTGAGGAAAAAGATTGGGTGTTTTCTTTAGATGGGTGGAAAGAAAGGGGAAAAGGAGAATAAAGGTAGTGGAAAGAAGCGAGTGAGGGTATCAACACATCTCTCTCTCTCTCTCTCTCTCTCTCTCTCTCTCATCCAATGTAAAATGAAACCTTAATATCTTTTTCCTTCAAACTTTTATTAACTCACGTATTAGAAAAGTAGATGAACAAAACTTATAGAACATTAAATAAACTACTACTCTCTCTCTCTCTCTCTCTAACTAACTAAAAGGGAGATTCTCTTAAGCTAAATGAAGAAACAACAAAAAAATGAAAATACCAGCAAATCCCAACAAATTCTCTCTCTCTCTCTCTCTCTCTCTGGCTCGATACCTGCATTGATTTATTGGAAAGCTAAATCTGCCAGGCTCCGGGATTCCTCTGGCCACAGGAAATTAAAAGCAAAAAGGAAAAACTCGCAATCTGTAATGAAATCTTTGCGCCAGGTGATGTAACAACTAATAGGCCTACCTGCGATGTTCTACCTGGCTTTACCTGCATTTTCTGGTGCTTGTTTTACCCTACCTAGTGCCTTTGGGGTTGTTGTGTCATTAGGATCTGTATTGCATGTTTTTTTTTTTGTAGGGTGGTGGTGGTGGTGGTGGAAGTAGGGGTAGAATTAGAGTAGGAATAGGGGAAAGAGTAGTAAAAGTAGTAGTAGTAGTAGTAGTAGTAGTAGTAGTAGTAGTAGTAGTAGTAGTAGTAGTAGTAGTTGTTGTTGTTGTTGTTGTTGTTGTTGTTGTTGTTGTTGTTGTTGTTGTTGTAGCAGTAGTTGTAGTAAAAACAACAGCAATACAAACAACAATCATCCTAAAAATAAAAACGAAAAAAAAAAGTATGATAACAAAAATAAGAATAACAAAATACAAACAAATAAGTAAATGGAAAAAAAAAAAAAAAAAAAAAAAAGCAAACAACAAAACAAATAAACAAAAATAAACAAATAAATAAACAGACACCTGAACGACCCAATTAACCCGTGGTACAGTGGAACCATGCGTGCTTTGGGGTCCGAGGGGTCTCCAAGCGCACGGGTTCGAATCCTGTCCACGGTCCGAGTGTAGGTTGGGCTTCCTCACTCGGGGCAATGGTTTCCTAGCGGGTGGGCTTTGAGATAGGAGGTACCTCAAAAAGTATGCCCTTTAGCCCAGAAATTCCCATGAAAAGTCCACATGGTATAAAAAAAACAACAAAAAAAAAACCGTGATACACCTTTTCCTAATCACCAAACACTGAGACACCTAACTTGTTCTACACCCACACCCAATCTTCAAACACGGGGGGAATTAAACGAAGGAGAATTTGTGAGATGTATTCCTTCTTCAGGCGAACTTTCTAGATAGATGCTTAACTCCTTCAGCACTGGGACACATTTTTACCTTGATATTTGTGTACGATTAGACCATTTTATTAACATTAGGAAGAGTCTATGGAGGTCAGAAGATTAATAGCCACAATTTTCACTATTTTAATTCCTTCAGTACTGCGACACATTTTTACCTTCATATTTGTGTACGGTTAGACCATTTTATCAAAATTAGGAAGGGTCTATGGAGGTCAGAAGATTAATAGCCACAGTTTTCACTATTTTAATCATCCACCTTAGTTTCTGAAGCTGTATGGAATCACCAAATAGTAAGCAGAATGAATATAGAAACGCGTTATGGTACTGATGGGGTTAAAAAAGATTCACGCATTGCCTCTCCTGCTGCTAACTGGTTCGTGTCGCAGTGTGAGGGTTAACCAAGATGGCCACCAACAAGCCACGTCTCCCCTTATGAAATGTGTAACAGAGGCCAAGAGCTGCTGTAGTCTATCTCCTCTAAAGTGGCTCCTGGGTTCATAACACATTGTAGCTTATTGATGACATGATTGATTTTAGGAGAATAATACATGTTTTCTGTTGGTCAGCACACTTATCAAGAGAACAGTTTACGGTTTTCCTCAAGATCTAACTACGCATTCCTAAGTGTCACCGTTCACACCGAGACTTGGGAGCCACTTTAGAGTAGACAGACTATCACTGGTTCGTGCCGCAGTGTAAGGGTTGACCGAGACAGCCACCACCAAGCCTTATGAAATATGTAACAAGGGTCAAACAGCGCCGTCATTCTAAACCCCTTCGGTACTATGACGCTTTTCATATTTATACTGGTTAACATTTGGTGATTTTATACAGCTTCAGAAACTTATGTGGAGATTAAAATAGTGAGGACTGTGGCTATTAATCTCCTGATCTCCACAGACCCTTCCTAATTGTCAATAAAATGGTCTAATCGTGCACATATCTCAAGGTAAAAATGTATCCCAATAGTGAAGGGGTTGACCGAGACAACCACCAACAAGCCAGGTCTCCCTTATAAAATGTGCAACAGGAGCCAAACAGCGCCGTCATTCTAGTGCCGCCGAGTTTCTATCAAAACCCATCAAGGAGTTTTCAATCTAACTTTCATTCGCCGGCCTCCACCTTCCCTCCCAATCAACTTGCTACAACTTTCGTCTCGCATTTCATAATTTCCTGTCAACTCCCCGTGACGACGCTACGCTCAAATCAAGATACAGTGTGGTTTAAAAAGGAGAAAACTGAAAATGTAGAAAGTAGAGATGGGGGAAAAGTAGAAAGTGGAAGAGTAAAGTGTAGGAATGGTAGAGAGAAGAAAACTAAAAATACACCAAAGAACCCCACGAGTTGAAAAGTAGAAAGTTGAAAAGCAGAATTAAAGGATGGTGGAAAAGGAGGAAAAAAAAATACAAGGAAGAAAAAATCAAATACTCTACTCTCCAGGAGATGAAAAGGAGGAAGTTGAAAAGTAGAATGAAAGGATGGTGAAAAGGAGAAAAATAAAAAAAAAAGATACAAGGGGGAAAAATAAAATACTCTACTATCCACGAGATGAAAAGTAGAAAGTAGAGATAGAATGTAGAAAAGCAGAATGTAATAAGTGGAAAAGGAGAAAAACTGAAAATACAAACACGGTACACACGAGTTGAAAAAGTAAAAGTGAAAGGTAAAAAGTAGAAAAGTAGGAAATAGAGTAGAATGTAAGGATGGTAGAAAAGGAAAAAAAGAAAAAAAAAACTGAAAATGCAACACGGTACACACGAACTGAGTAGAAAGTGGAAAGTGGAAAGATGAACGTAAAGGAGAAAAAAAATACAGTAGAAAAATTAAAATACTCTATCTACGAATTAAAAAGTAGAAAGTAGAAAGATAGAAAGTAGAAAAGTAGAGTGTAAGGATGATGGAAAGGGGAAAAAACTTTACAATACACCGGAAAAAAATGAAAATATTCTACTGTACACGAATTGAAAAGTAGAAAGTTGAAGAGTGTGCAATATAGGAAACAGAAAAACAAAAGAGAAAAACAAAAGAAAGTAAGAAAAAGTGGAGAAAAAGTGGCGAGTGGACCGTAATAAAGTAGAAATAGGTGAAAAAAAATAAAGCAAATAGGAGGAAATGAAATGCAGACAATAAAAAAGTATAACAAAATTTGAAAGAAGGAAGAAATGTAAAAGAAAAAAGAGAAAAGGGAAAATAGAAAAGAAAAAAAAGTAGAATAAAAAGTGAAAAAGAACTAAATGAAAGAAAAAAAAGAAATAGGAAAAGACAAAAGTAGAATAAAATAAAAAAGTCCTGAAACGAAAAAAAGAAACAGGAAAACAAAAAAGTGGACTAAAAAATGAAAAAAAGAACAAAAAAGAAAAAGGAAATAGAAAAACAAAACATAAATAAAAAAAAATGAAAAAAAAACTGAACGAAAGAAAACGAAGAGGTAATAGAATAGATTTGCACGTGTTCATATTGTTTCGTGTATTTACCTGATGGATAAAATACGAAACAATCTGATACATTCTAAAACTAGTGAAAAAAAAAAATGCTAACAGTTTACAGATAATCGTATGCTGGTGTTCGTTTCAATTCCAATCGTTTTATATCGTTCGGTGACGTTAGGTGAAGAAAAATGAATGAAACTGAAACATATTGAAAAAAAACAAGCAGCAGAAAAACACCAATAATTACGTAGTTGTTTGAGATTTCTCCCTAAAGTTTTATATTTTTTAACACACAAAGTATTCTGAAATATTATGAAAAGAGAAAAAAAAGAGTAAAAAATTAGCAACAGTTGGCAACATATCGATTACTTTTACTTATGTTTAAAATTTTTGCTCAGAATTCAAACTTATTTCGTGTACAAAACAATGAGAAATACTGTTTTGTCATATTCATCCCTTCAGCATGAGGATCCATTTTTACTTTGAGTTTTGGGTACGATTAGACGATTTTATTTACATTAGAAAGGGTTTATAGAGGTGAGGAGATTAATAGCCAGAGTCTCACTATTCTAATCCCCCACATAAGTTTCTGAAGCTGTATAAAATCAGCAAACAGTAAGCAGCATGAATATGGAAACGCGTCATGGTACTGAAGGGGTTAAAAGAGGAGAGGAAAAAAGAGAAGTTACCACCAGCTGACATGGGATCTTTAATTACACACTTGTGGTTCAGACCGCTGCTCCAAATTGCACAGTATTTTTAGCGTAGGAAAAAAAAAAAGTGAAATATTATAAAATGAAAAAAAAGAAGGAAAAAAAATCACTAGAAATTATACACTATTTTAAACGTGGAAAAAATGAAACTGTGAAATATTCCATAATGAAAAAGGAAATGAAAAAGTCACTAGAAATTACACATTATTCTAAAAGTAAGAATCTAAAAAAACTGTGAAATATTCTGAATTGAAAAAAAAGATAAGGGGAAAAAGCCACTAACAGCAAACGAACCATGGATAATAACATACATTTTTCCTAGATTATCCATATTCTTTTACACCTACAACATAACCTAACCCTACAACTTAACCTAACCTAACCTAACCCTACAGCTTAACCTAGCCTAACCTATCCCTACAGCTTAACCTAACCTAACCTAACCCTACAGCTTAACCTAACCTAACCTAACCCTACAACTTAACCTAACCTAACCTAACCTATCTACAGCTTAACCTAACCTAACCTAACCCTACAACTTAACCTAACCTATCCCTACAGCTTAACCTAACCTAACCTAACCTAACCTAACCAAATGCAACCTAACCTAATCTGAACTTAACTTAACCAAACTCAAACTTAACCTAACCTAATCTAACTTAACGAAACTCAAACTTAACCTAACCTAACCTATCCTAACCTAAACTTAACCTAATGCAACCAAAGCTATTCTATCCTATCCTAACTTACCTAACTAAATCCATCCTAACCTACACTTAACCTAACCTAACGAAACTTATCCTAACCCAAATTTAACCTAATACAAGCAAACCCATCCCAACCAATAAAAAAAAAAAAAAGCTGATACATTTAGATATTTCATTTATTAACACACATTTCCATTTTTTTTTCAAGGTTTCATATAATTTTAGGTCAGCGGCATGTTAATCCTTTTTTTCCGGCCAAATCCAACAGCGCAAAGTGAGACAATTAAAGCAAAAAATACACAAACAAGACTAATTAGTCCAAACACGGCGAAGTTTGGAGTGGCAGACGGGCGGGCGGGCGGGCAGGCAGGCACTGTGTAAACTAAACATTGTGACAGAGGGAGTTTAATTATGACTTGGTGAGAGTTGACGATAAACACGGCAGGGATTCACACGGGACGCCCGTCACGACGCTGCACAATGCTTCCTCCTCAGAGAATGATAAAGAGGCAGAAAAATAAATAAAACGTGTAGATGAAGAAACTAACAAAGTGAAAAAAAGAAAAGGATGAAAGAAATACAATGAATAAAGTAAATCGCTCATGTGCTTTACTTTACAATGCTTCTTCCCATAGGCTGATAAAGAGGCAGAAAAAATAAATAAAATGGAAAAAAAAAACGTCCAGTGAATAAGAGAAAAGAAGGGAAAAAATACAATAAATACAAAATCGAGAGTAAGACGCTGACGATGCTGCACAATGCTTCCTTCTCAAAGACGGACATAGGAGAAAAATAAATAATAAAGTGTAATGGAGAAAACAAACACCAAATAAAAATAAAGAGGAAAAAAAATACAATAAATAAAGTTTTGAGACAGCAAGACGCTCAAGATGCTTCACGCTGCTTCCTTCTCAAAGACTGATATAAAGAGGGAAAAATAAATAAATGCGTGCAAAAGAAGAAGTAAAAATGCATTGAAAACAGAAAAGGAGGAAAAAGTTCGATAAAATAAAATATCGAGGCAGTAAGAGACGGTCACGAGGCTTCACAATGCTTCCTTCTCAGACACTGATATTGAGAGAAAGATAAATAAATAAATGAATGTCCAAAATAAAAAGATGAAACCCGCCCCCCAAAAAAAAAAAAACACCTCCAACTAGAAAAAAAATATATGGAGTGAAAAAAGAAAAAAAAAACTTGTCACGAAATAAATGAATGTCCAAACCAAAAATATGAAACCAAAATAAATAAATAAATAAATAAAAACACCTCAATTAGAAAAAAATATATATGCAGTAAAAAAAAAATAAATAAAACTTGCAAAAGAATAAATGAATGTCCAAAACAAAACAAATATTAAAAAAAAACACCAAAACACCTTCAAATAAAGAAAAAATAATACAAAAATCCACAAAATAAAAAGAGAAATCATAAAAAAAACGTAAAAACAAAAGAAAAACAAAGGAATTTAATCAAGAAAACCTGTGCAAAATAAAATCCTTTGTTAGAGAAATGAGTCCCTGTAAGTCCCAGCACGAACGAGAGAGAGAGAGAGAGAGAGAGAGAGAGAGAGAGAGAGAGAGAGAGAGAGAGAGAGAGAGAGAGAGAGAGAGAGAGAGAAACAGCTTTTGAGGCAGAGGAAGTAATCAATGTTAGTACCTCGCCATTCATTTCCTTTATTTACTTTTTACTCTTTTTCTCCACGTCTCTTGGAATACTCAGAAAAAAAACCTCCCTGTACTTTTTTTTTCCTTTATATTTTCATTCTCCCTCTCACACCTCTTCTCATGTCTCTCTTTCATCATTTTTCCTCTTCTGTTCTATTCTTCTTCCTCTCTTTGTTGTCTGAGGATATTCAACTTAAATAGTCTCTCTTTTTTTTATTTTCCCATTTTCCTTGCTAATTCACGTTTATCATTCTCCCTCTTACACCTCTTTTCATGTCTCTTTTTCATTAATTTCCTCTTCTTCACTTCTATTTTTCTTCTTTTCCTAGTGCTTCAATATTTTTCCTTTCCTTTACTTCCTCATTCTTCTTGCTAATTCACGTTTATCATTCTCCCTCTTCCACCTCTTCTCATGTCTCTCTTTCATCATTTTCCTCTTCTTTTCTTTACTTCTTCAGAATTTTTGAATACTCTTTCTTTCCTTTACTTCCTCATTCTTCTTGCTAATTCACGTTTATCATTCTCCCTCTCACACCTTTCCTCATGTCTCTTTCTTTACTTTCTATTTTCTTCCCCCCTCTCTGTTCTCTTAAGTTATTTCCCTTAAACACTCTTTTTCTTCCCTTCCTTTCTCATTCTTTTCAATATTCCAGTTTTTTTTCACTCTCTTACACCATTTCCTCTTTCTTATTTCCTCTTTCTCCTTGTTGTATTTCTTTTCACCTCTTTTCTTTCTTTTCCTATTTCTTGTGTTGTACTTTTCATTCTTCTTTTCCTTCTCCTTTTCCTTCTCATTTCCTCATTTTCCTTGTTACATTTCTTCTCACACTTTTGTCTTTTCTTTCTACTTTTCCTAACTGTCATGTAATACTTATATTCTTTTCATTCTCCTTTCCTCATTCTTCTTGTAAACTCTTTCTTAAATCTCTTTTTATTCTCCTTTGCTTTCTCATTTTCTTAGCAAAAATTTATACTTCTTAATTCCTCTTTTCATTCTATACCATTTTTTCTTCACTCATTTTCTCATTTTCCTAGTTATATTTCTCTTTTTCTCTTCTACACCTTATCTTCTTATCCTCCTCCTTCCTCTTTCTTCCTATCCTCTCATCACCTCTTTAGCTAATCTTCCTCACTGCCTTCTCATAGTCATATCTTCTCGAATCTCCTCATTATCATTTTCATCTCACTTCCCTTTCCCTTTCTCCTCGTGAATATCTTCCCAGTTTATCATCCTTGTCTTCTAATTCTCTCCTCCTCCTCCTCCTCCTCCTCCTCCTCTTTAATTTCATCTCTATCTCATTCTCATTTTCCATCTCCTTGAACTTCTCTCCTTCTCGTCGTCTTCTCTTGGCTGCTTCCTCCTCCTCCTCCTCCTCCTCATCTCCTTTCACATCCAAGTTCTTATTTCAAAAGAGTATCATTAATATCAGAAGTTGTATATCGATTAGACAGAGGCAAGAGTATCATTAGATAGACAGATAGATGTATATCGATTAGACAGAGACAGACAGATAGATAGACAGAGACACATAGACAGACGAATAAGAGAGACAGACAGACAGACAGACAAACAGACAGATAGACAAACAGATAGATGGACAAAGACACACAGACAGACAGACAGATAGACTGACAGATAGATGGACAAAGACACACAGACAGACAGACAGAGATACAAAACAGACGGATAGGTAGACAGATAATAGGTAAAACAAACAGGTCAAACAAAAATAAAATAAACTACACACACACACACACACACACACACACACACACACACACACACACACACACACACACACACACACCAAAACGTGACACGAGGGAAGGTAAAGAGAGCAACAAAAGGCAAGACAACCCACTGATAACTCCCAAAGACCCAATGACGTGGAGGACTAAAAATTGCAGATAGTGAGAGACGCTCCGTGACTGGACGCGAGAATAGGGACTTGCTGGGAATAGGTAGTGAGTGGTGGCGCCAGGTTAGATGGTGAAGAATAGGTGTTAGTCTGGTACACGTCAGTTTGTCAGTTCAGCTTACGAAGGCATACAAAGAAGGGCCAAACTGCAACAGGGAAGAGAGACAGGCCAGTACAGAAGACAGTGAGGAGAGCATTACAGTATTGAGAGATTATGTAAGTTTTTATTAGTTTGTGAGGAATAGGTATGTGTGTGTGTGTGTGTGTGTGTGTGTGTGTGTGTGTGTGTGTGTGTGTGTGTGTGTGTGTGTGTGTGTGTGTGTGTGTGTGTGTGTAATATTTTAAGTAATGTTTATTGTTTTCATAATGTCAATACAAGAATTAATACAAAATTTTCATATCCTAGCAAAGTCTGTGTGTGTGTATGTGTGTATGTGGGTATGTGAATAAGAGAATAAGAGAAAAATATAGACAAAATGGGGAAAAAGAACGTGAAAGAAATTAGACACAAATAAATAGACATACATTTCCTAATTGACTGACTAACTAACTGACTGACTGACTGACTGACTGACTGAGTGACAAACAAATCTAAGCAAAGACAGACATGATACAACAATAAAACAAAACACATGGAGTCTGTAAACCTATAGACATTGAGCATTAGAATATCTGACACGGAAAAAAAAATAAAATATATAAAGAAAAAACAAGAAACCATGAGAGAGAGAGAGAGAGAGAGAGAGAGAGAGAGAGAGAGAGAGAGAGAGAGAGAGAGAGAGAGAGAGAGAGAGAGAGACAGCAGTTTCCCTCCTCGCAGGCACATTGACTCACATAACCTTAAATCTTCTAAGTCCAAACTGGGCAAGTCTGAACAAGTTTTATCTTTCTCGTTACTGCTTACACACCCCTGTACATTACCTCTCTCTCTCTCTCTCTCTCTCTCTCTCTCTCTCTCATTTCCCTGCCTTACTCTTCTCCTCTTACTTTTCTTCCTAATACTCTCATTTCTTCTTACAAATCCTTCCTTTTACCAACCAAAATTGTTGTTCCTTTGGTAACATTTTCCTGTTCTCTCTCTCTCTCTCTCTCTCTCTCTCTCTCTCTCTCTCTCTCTCTCTCTCTCTTGCTTTTCTCTTTTGCTGTGCTGGTGGTGGTGGTGGTGGTGTAGTAGTAGTAGTAGTAGTAGTAGTAGTAGTAGTAGTAGTAGTAGTAGTAGTAGTAGTAGTAGTAGTAGTAGTAGTAGTAGTAGTAGTAGTAGTAACTGGAATAACAGTAAAGCAGTAACTACAAGTACCACCACTGCTGCTACTACTACTACTACTACTACTACTACTACTACTACTACTACTACTAAATTATCCATACCATTTTTTTTTTGTCTGCCAATCTTCTTATATTTCATCCTCCTTTACATAATCCTCCTCCTCCGCCTCCTCCTCCTCCTCCTCCTCCTCCTTATAATAACAATCTGCTACGGGAAAGAGAGAGAAAAAAAAACAATTCTGGGGAGGAAAATAAATAATGAATAAACATTGGCATCACCACCATAACAACAACAACAACAACAACAACAACAACAACAACAAAAAGAACAGTGACTAATTTTTCTTTCATCTCAAAGCGTCTTTTGAGTTTTTCTTTTCTTTTTCCTTCGCGCTATAATGATTTCCCCAATAGACCTTTGTCACTCAAGCTTTTCTTTTCATTATCCTTTTCATTTCGTCGACTGCTTGAGGAAACAAAGAGGAGGAGGAGGAGGAGGAGGAGGAGGAGGAGGAGGAGGAGGAGGAGGAGGAGGAGGAGGAACTAGTGAATATAAAGTAGGAGAAAAATAAAAATAAGATAAAAAAAAAGGAAGAAAGAAAGAAGAATAAGAAGAAAGAATACAAGAAAGAGAAAGAAAGTAAACTCTCTCTCTCTCTCTCTCTCTCTCTCTCTCTCTCTCTCTCTCTCTCTCTCTCTCTCTCAATTACAGTTTCTTTACACGCTGGAGTTAATATTATTTTTTGCCCTTCAGTAATGTTATAACGTCCTAATTTGTCTCTACATTTCCAGTATCTTTTTTCCCCCACGTCTCTCGCTAAGGAAGGAAACACTGGCCGGGAAACACTCTGGAATTACTGACATCGTATTTCTTGTTTCCCTAGAATGTTATGTATTGGGAAATGCTACTACCACTGCTACTGTTATTGTTACTACCACTGCTACTACTCTTGTTAATGTTACTATCACTGCTACTGTTATTGTTACTACTAATGCTACTACTACTGTTATTGTTACTACCACTGCTACTACTCTTGTTAATGTTACTACCACTGCTACTGTTGTTATTGTTACCACTACTGCTACTACTGTTATTAATGTTACTACTACTACTATTGCTAGAATGACTGATGTTTAAGGGAGATGTATAGTAGTATCCTGACAGCACTACTACTACTACTACTACTACTACTACTACTACTACTACTACTACTACTACTACTACTATACTACTACTACTACTACTACTACTACTTCCACTACTATAACTACCCTACTACTGCTTCTACTGCTACTACTGTTACTACTACTACTACTACTACTACTACTACTACTACTACTACTACTACTACTGTTACCATTCTTTTACTACATCTATCATTATCACCATTACATCAGAATACTAAAAAATTGCATAATAAAAGGTGAGACTAGCTTAGGTGAGGTTAGTTTGAGATAAATTTACGTTAGGTTTGGAAAAAAAAATAAAGTTAGGTTAAGATAGATTAGGTTGGTATAAAATAAGGTCAGGTTTGATAAAAATATAAAAATAAATAAGGTTAGGTTAGGTTAAGTTGGTTTGTATAAATTAGGTTAAGGAATAAAAGGGTTAAGGTAGATTTGTCCCTGTCTTTTGGTTAATTCTTTACCATTCTTTAAGGGAACCATTATTTCAAGTGGCCCTTTTTTTTTTTTTTTTGTCTAATCTTTTGTTACCCTTGACTGGTTTCCTCTTGCGCGAAAAAAAAAAAAAACATTCCCACAAACAAAAACATACCTTAAAAATCACAAACCATTAAACAAGAACCATATTTCACCCTTACGCTTCCTGCACGCCCCTGCATCACCCCGGCAGACACAAAACAAGGCTATCCAACACCCCTTGAATGGCACAAAGCACAAACACACCCGGAATGAATCACGTTAGGGAACATATTGCCTTGAAACACTCCAGGATTCTCACCCTTATGGATTCCTACAAAAAAGAGACACATAATGGAACACATGTATCACTATCTATTTCCTGGCGATGGCTGGCGATGGGAAGGGGAGGGAGAAGATGTAGCGTATATTTCTAAAGCTAATAGGGATGGGGAGGAATTTATGGTGATGGGGTGGATGATGGTGAAGGGGGAGGTTATGGTGATGGGGGAGAAATTTATGGTGATGGGGTGGATGGTGGTGAAGGGGAGATTATGGTGATGGGGAGGAGGTTGTGGGGTTATGGTGATGGGGAGGAAGTTTTGGTGATGTTAGGGGAGCTCATGGTGGTTGGGGTCTTGGTGATGGGATGGGTTCATGGTGATGGGGAGGATGTCACAGTGATGGGGAGGTTGTCACAGTGATGGGGAGGGTATTATAGTGATGGGGAGGGTGTCACAGTGATGGGGAGGGTGTCAGTGATGGGGAGGGCGTCACAGTGATGGGGAGGAGGTTATTGGTAATGGGGAGGAAGTCTTGAGGATGGGGAGAAGTGAGGGGCGTGAATAGAGGATGAGAAAGTTGGTTCTTATGTATGATATTTGTCTAGTTAGGGATGAGAGAGAGAGAGAGAGAGAGAGAGAGAGAGAGAGAGAGAGAGAGAGAGAGAGAGAGAGAGAGAGAGAGAGAGAGAGAGAGAGAGAGAGAGAGAGAAACATACCATAGTCTTCTTTCAAATAACAACACACTAAATACCAAACTTCCCTTAACAATACTTTTCTTCTCATTTTCAAATCATAAAACTGACTCTAATTATTTCTTTATTATTTCTGAACCTTAACCCCTTCAGTACCAGGACGTGTTTCCGTATTCATTCTGCTTACTATCTAATGATTTTATACACCTTCAGAAACTTATGTGGGGATTAAAATAGTGAAGACTGGCCATTATGTTTCCTTCCTCTCCCTCTCCCCTCTCCTGTTCCCCTCCTCTTTGCCTGCATAACCCCTACCCCATTTTCTTTCTTTTCTCTTCTTTCCCACTCAGTACTCTCTCACTTTTCCCTCACATTTCCTTTCTTTTTCCTCCATCCTCTTTATTTTTCCCCTTTCTCTGATCCTAATGTAACGTTCATAGACTCTTCCTACCAGATACACTCGTCTAATCACACGCAAAACTCATGATGAAAAGGGTTCCAGTACTGAAGGAGTTAAAATTCAATGAAGAAAAAAAAATAACCTCAAAAATTCGCATCTAATAATATGTTCTATACTTAAAAAATTAATAAAAATAAACACATACAAAATTTTTTAGTGTTTTTTTCTTATTTACGTTTCACAAGTCAAAAAATAAATAAATAAATAAATAAATATACCTGTGTGTGTGTGTGTGTGTGTGTGTGTGTGTGTGTGTGTGTGTGTGTGTGTGTTTTGTTGTTGTTGTTATTGGTGTTGATCTTGGAATGATCTAGTTATCTCTCTCTCTCTCTCTCTCTCTCTCTCTCTCTCTCTCTCTCTCTCTCTCTCTCTCTTGATCTTTGCTCTAGTTCCTCTTCTGTGTGTGTGTGTGTGTGTGTGTGTGTGTGTGTGTGTGTGTGTGTGTGTGTGTGTGTGTGTGTGTGTGTGTGTGTGTGTGTGTGTGTGTGTGTGTGTGTGTGTGTGTGTGTGTGTGTGTGTGTGTGTGTGTGTGTGTGTGTGTGTGTGTGTTTTCCGTTGCTCATCCCACAATATGCCCAACCAAAACACAAACACCACTTTCCAGTCATTCTTGTCGATGTTTTAGCGTGCGCCGTGTGTTGTTCGGCAGATGGAGGACTCTATCAGGGAAAAAGTGTCCCTTTGTGCACGTGAAGGAGGAGCACGTGTCTACCTCCTGGAAAATGTGTCCTTTGTCCTCTTTGTGGTGTTTTCCGTGACTTTTGGTAGCGTTCCGGGAGAGAGAGAGAGAGAGAGAGAGAGAGAGAGAGAGAGAGAGAGAGAGAGAGAGAGAGAGAGAGAGAGAGAGTGGAGGAGATGGACGGGAAAACTTTGTAGCAGAGGAAGGAGGAGGAGAAGGAGAAGTAAAGAGAGAAGGAGGAGAGGAAGAGGGTGAGGAAGAAGAAGGAGAGGGAGAGGGAGAGGAGAGGGAGAGGAGAGAGAGAGGAGAGGAGGGAGAGGAGAGGAGAGGGAGGGTGAGGGAGTGGGGAGAAGAGAGGTAGAGCGAGAGGTACAGGCAGAGTCAGAGGCGGAGGGAGAGGGAAAGGAGAGGGAGAGGAAGAGAATGGGAGGAGGAAGAGGGTGAGGGAGAAGAAGAGGGACAGGGAGAGGGGGGGGAAGGAATAGATGGCAGAAAAATAAGGTATAAAGTGAAAGATAAAGGAAGAAAAAAGAAAAGAATAAAGAAAAAGTCAAAACAAAGAGAAAAAAAGAAATACTGAACGAAGAGAGAAAGAAAAGAAAGATGATAAAAGAACAATAAAACAACAACAACAACAACAACAATAAAGCAAAAAAAGACTCGAAATAAAGAACGAAACAAAACAAAACAAAAAAAGAAAGACACACTTCTTACACGAATGTTGAAACAAAAAGAAAACTTGAAAAGAAAGTAGAAAAAAATAAAAGGTGGAAATAGAAGCCTTCACAATCAACAATCAACACCACCACCACCACCACCACCACCACCACCACCACCACTACCACCACCAACAACAAGAACAACAACACCAACACCACCACCACCACCACCATGTTAATTAATCAGTCTATAACTTGTCTATGCATGTTTCTGGATATAGTGCTAAGTATACCATTGAAAACTGTATATCTTTGAGTGTAGTATACCAAAGATTTAAGTGGTGTTTTTATAAGTACACGAGTATACCAATTAGTTAAACATGGGAACATTAGCAAGTTTACACGAGTTGTCAAGGTTATTGGTGTGTGAACTGCGAGACGTTAAGTAGTATACATGTTATCAGAGAGAGAGAGAGAGAGAGAGAGAGAGAGAGAGAGAGAGAGAGAGAGAGAGAGAGAGAGAGAGAGAGAGAGAGAGAGAGAGAGTGAGTGAGTGTGTGTGTGTGTGTGTGTGTGTGTGTGTGTGTGTGTGTGTGTGTGTGTGTGTGTGTGTGTGTGTGTGTGTGTGTGTGTGTGTGTGTGTGTGTGTGTGTGTGTGTGTGTGTGTGTGAAAAGAACAAGAAAAATCAATTGCAGAAATTCTTAGCATACTAATAACCTCTAAGTGGAGACCAACAAATACAACTTAAGTTCTATGTTTCCCCGTGATGTATAGTGCTACAGTAACTACCCATTTCTACGTCACTACCAAACATAATTGCTATTTAATTAACTGGTATTCTCAGGTGCCACAATATACCAACAAATTCTAGGTGGAAGTGTTGACAGGTACACGCCAACTACATGAAAATAGATCAACAGTTTACACGTGTCCTTGTGTGCGAGAACCAAATCTAGGTGATGGTCTATCCTACTAGTGAAGCAGCGAGGAGTTCACCAGGAGGGGAATAAAATCGTAGCTCTAATTGTTTATTTCTGCATTGTTGTCTTGAGTCACTAGTAAACATAATTGTGATCTAATTTACTCGTATTCTCAGGTGCCAGAGTTTACTAATTAATTCTAAGTGGGAGTGTTAACAGGTACACGCCAACTACATCGATCAATTAATCAATCAATCAACAATATACACGTGTCCTTGTGTGCGAGAGGCAAGTCTAGGTAGGTGGCCAATCCTACTAGTGAGCTGCGAGGAGGAGTTCACCAGGAGAGGAATGGAATCACAGGTATAATTGGTTGTTTCTGAACTGAAGTCTTGAATTTGATTGGCTGTGACTTTCGTGGATCATAACATTGGGGTGGAGTGAATCAATGACGTCACTGCAGCACTGTGATGTGATTGGTTAAGAGCAGTGTGGTTACATTCACAGGTACAGTCAATTTATGGTAGAGATTCTTTATAGACCAAATATTTTAAAAGTTTATACAATTTTTTAAGACTGTTCCATTCCTCTCCCTCTCTCTCTCTCTCCTCACCTGTACAAAAAAAATTACTTGTACACTCTCGCAGGTTTGTCTGGTCCCAGTGATTACAGGTGTGGCTGCTCACCTCCTGTAGGAAACACGGCAGGTTAATTAAACACACGCACAGGTAAAGACGATGAGCAATACATGAAAAATACAAATGCATACTCTTACACTTTCCGACAAGAGTTTATGTATTCCTCGTTGAAAACACGCCACGTTGATTACACAGACGCACAGGTAAGGAGGGGAAAATGCAGGTAAAATAAAACACATATACTTTCATACCTCGACATACTCAGAGCTCAGATATTCCTCGTAGCACTGGTGGCAGGTTAATGACATGAGTACACGGGGAAATAATGAGAAAAATGCACGGAAAATTTAACAATATACCTCTGACATATTCAACGTTTACGTATCTCGTCTACCTTTGCGAAACACGGTAGATAAATAAACACTCACACACACACACACACACACACACACACACACACACACAGGTATAAAGGTGATACAGGAACGATTAAAGTAATGAAGGACATACTCAAATGTTAGTCCTTCACACACACACACACACACACACACACACACACACACACACACACACACACACACACACACACACACACACACATCTTCCTTACTAAGCATTCTCATTCTCGTCCTCTTCCCTGTTTTTCCATACTGCACGGTACTTTTCCCAACTATTTTCCATGCCAGTGAAAGCTGGAGGGAGTGGTGGGTGGGGAGAAGCCTTCTCCTGTACTGTCCTGTCTCTCTTATCTGTAGCTAGTTAGAAGTAGTTACCAAACAGCCTCGAAAAGACAAACAGGTCTGTTGCTGTTTGGCTTTCCTTTGTATTCCTTTGTATTCCTCCTCCTCCTCCTTTCTCATCTTCCGTTTCTTCTCCTTCTCTTCAACTTTCTCCTCCTCTTTCCTATTTTTATAACTCCTCGATTCCTTCTTTTCCTCCTCCTCCTCCTCATGTATATTTCTTTTCACCTTCTTTACTTTCTCCTTCTCATCTTCCATTCCTTCTCCTCCTCCTTCTCCCAAACATATCCCTTTCCTTCCCTTACCTTCTTCCATATCATTCCTTCCTCTCTCTCTCTCTCTCTCTCTCTCTCTCTCTTCCATTCCTCCTTCTTTCACACATATTCCTTCTGTTACCTTCTCCTATATCCATACTTCGTCTCACACTCCCCCAACACTCCCCAGTCACACCCCAGCCACTCCCCCAGCACTCCTCACTAACTCAGGGGCAAGTGTCGTCTTGGGTGACCACAGGGGAACCTTTTGGTAATATGACCCCGCACCTTCTCATCTCCCACACCTTACCTCGCCCTTACCTGCCTCGCCACCCTTACTTGTCTGCTCACCTGTGCCAATGCTAGACCGCCTTCGCCTGTGTGTGGTGGTGGTGGTGGTGGTGGTGGTGGTGGATGAGGAGGAGTAAGAGGAAAAAGGAGAAGGGAGGAGGAGAATGGAGGAGGAGGAGGAGGAGGAGGGAGGGAGGGAGGGAGGGAGGGAGGGAGGAGAGAGAGAGAGAGAGAGAGAGAGAGAGAGAGAGAGAGAGAGAGAGAGAGAGAGAGAGAGAGAGAGAGAGAGAGAGAAGAAGAAGAAGAAGAAGAAGAAGAAAAGAAAAGATGAAAACAATAAAAATAGACGAACAACAACAACAACAACAACAACAACAACAACAACAACAACAACGACAACGACAACAACACACAATCACACAAAAAAACTAAACAAAACCAATAAAAAGCCCCAAACAAACACCCATACACCGTTCCCTCACCACCACCACCACCACCACCATCACCACCACCACGATCGATACCTGCAACTTTATCACCACCACCACCACCACCACCACCATCATCACGACCACCACCACCACTAATACACCCTCACTACAACCACCACCAGAACAACCACCACCACGATCGATACCTGCAACCTTATCACCACCACCACTGGTACACCTTCACTACAACCACCACCACCACCACCACCACCACCACTCAACTAACTAAACCGTTCACCACCACCACCACCACCACCACCACCACCCTGACCTACCCAATCATCTCTATCAGCCCCATTAAACCAGTGGAGGAGATGAGGTCACCGAGAGAGAGAGAGAGAGAGAGAGAGAGAGAGAGAGAGAGAGAGAGAGAGAGAGAGAGAGAGAGAGAGAGTGTGTGTGTGTGTGTGTGTGTGTGTGTGTGTGTGTGTGTGTGTGTGTGTGTGTGTGTGTGTGTGTGTGTGTGTGTGTGTTAGGGGGGGGAGGAGTTACCAGGACAACTAATCAGGTGATGGACATCCTAAGGCAATGGGAGGAGGAGGAGGAGGAGGAGGAGGAGGAGGAGGAGGAGGAGGAAGGGAATGAAGGACGAAAAGGAGGAGGAAGGAAATAAAGTAGATGAGACACCCATAGAGAGAGAGAGAGAGAGAGAGAGAGAGAGAGAGAGAGAGAGAGAGAGAGAGAGAGAGAGAGAGAGTATTGAGCTTTGAATATCACAGAAGCGAAAACACGAGTGAAAAATATAAATAAAATGTCTCAAGTGTCCTCTCTCTCTCTCTCTCTCTCTCTCTCTCTCTCTCTCTCACAAAGATCTCGAATATCTCTCTATCTTTCATCCTACTCCATCCTCTCTTCCCATTTTCTTTATCTCTTTCTTTTGTCCGTTTTCTTTCAAGTATTATTGTTTTATTATTGTTTTTTTCTTGTTTCTTTTTTATTTATCCTGCTTTTGTTCATTTTCGTTATTGTATATTCTATTATTTTTTTCTTTCTTCTTTTGCATATTCTTGTCATTTCTTCTTTAATTGTTTCCTTGTTTCTTCTTCCTTGTCTTTTTTCTTCTTCTATTTTGTCTTATTATTCGTTTTTATATTTCTTTTGTCTTTCTTTTCTTAATTGTTTTCTTTTTATACTCTTTTGTCTTCTTCCTTCTTTTATTGTTTTGTTATATCTCTTCTTTCTTCTCTTTTTCTTCTTCTATTTCGTCTTATTCTCATTTTTTTATTTTGTCTTGTTTTTCTTCTCTTGTCTTCCTCCTTCATTTATTGTTTCACTGTGTCTCTTCTTTCTTGTCTCTTTTTCTTCTTCTATTTTGTCTTATTCTCCTTTTCTATTTTGTCTTTTGTCTTTCTTTTTCATATTTGTTTCTTTTTATTTTTCTACATCGCAAATTATTGTTTTTTTTTTTTTGGCTTTTTCGAAATTTTCTTTTAATTCTTTCTTTTTTTTACTTCCCAACATTACTTTTCCATTATTTTTACTGTTTAATTTCTTCTAGTGCTCTCTCTCTCTCTCTCTCTCTCTCTCTCTCTCTCTCTCTCTCTCTCTCTCTCCACAATTTCTTTCATGATTTCGTTTCTTCCTTCTTTCTTTTACCTTTCAGATTTTTTCCTTTTTTCCTTTTTTCCTTTACCTCATCTTTTATTCACACTTCCATTATCCTGATTCGTATTTTCTCTCCATTTTCCCTTCACACTTTCACTTCCTTTTCTTATTCTCCATTTTCTATATTCTTTCTTGTAATATATTTTCATTCAATCATTCATTAATTTTCTTTTCCTTCTTCTGTTTTTCTCTTTTTTAGTTTAAGTTTCCTCTAATTCCTGGATTTATTACTGATCATTTATATTTTGTATTTATTTATTTATTTATTTATTTACAATCTTTCATTATTACTATCTATTTCTTCCTTTATTCATTTATTTCTCTATTTATCACTTCTTTTTCATAGCATGTTGTATTTTTGGTCATTATTTGGTATGACACATTTTTTATACAATTTCTGACATATTTATTTTATTTATTTATTTACATTTTATTTCAATGTTTTTTTTTTTTTTAGTTTTTCTCTCTATTCACACATTTATTACCACTTTCTCTTCCACTTTATCCCATTTCCTTACACATTCTTTCGTTGTAATTTTCTTGTGTTCTTATTTTCATCTCGGTTTTTTCTATTTCCTCTTTCCTTGTTCAGTTCTATTTTTTTTTTTTTTTTTTCATTCCATTTCCGTTCCGTTTGATAATTACATTCCTTCCTTCTTTTATCCTTACTCTCTTTATTCTCTTCTGTTTTCACTTTCTTCTTTTATTTCCTGGTACTTCTGACATGCATTTCATAATTAGTTTTTTTCTTTTTTTTACTTATTCCTTCATTTGCAATATTAGTCCATTTTTCCCCTTTTCCCTTTTTGGTATTCTATCTTTTATTCTTTCCTTCTTTTTTTCCCGACATGCATTTCATAATTACACTTCTTTCTTCCTTTTACTAACTCCTCCATTCGTTTCTCCTTTCCTTTCATCCTCCTCTCTCTCTCTCTCTCTCTATCCCTCTCTATGTTCTCATTCTTCTCTCTCATGTTTATTTTTTCCTTTTCCCTTCTTCCTCTCTCTCTCTCCTCTCTTCCCTTCCATTTTCTGTCATACACTTTACAATAACAATCCTTCTCATCTTTCTCTATCTCCTTTATTCGCATCCATACCGTTAGCTACTTTTTTTTCCTTTCGTTTATTCCTTTTCCACCTTTTTCACCTGCCCGTTCCGTCCTCCCTCTTACATATTCATAATTTCTCTCAATATTCCTTCCATTTCTAGTATTACCCTGATTTTTTTCCCTCTTTTTTTCCTTTCCTTTCTTTTCCACTCTCCCTCAGTATTTTCCCTTCCCTTCCTCTTCCTGTTACACAATTCATATTTATATACTTATTTTATTATTCCCTCTATTCAACCAGTTTATTCAATTTTCCTTCTATTGTTTGTCTCTCCTGTTCATTTTTATCCTTGTTTTTTTTTCCTTCATATTTCATTCTGTTTCTCTCTATTCTTGGTTTTCTTCATCTTTTTCCTTATTCCTTTTCTCCTTCTCCACTTTCTCTCTCTGTCCTCACTCCTCTCTTTTTTTTGCTCATCTCTTTTTTTTTCTTTCTTCCTATTCCAACCTGTTACTCTATCCTCCCTTCTCTTCATCTTTCCTTATTCTTCTCCTCTTGTTACAGTTCCTTATTCCTTTTAATTCCTTTTCTCGTCCTGCCCTTCCTCTCTCCTCTCCTATTCCCCTTTCCCCTTTTCCTTTCTTCCTATTCCACTCTGCATCTTTCTATCCTCTCCTTGTTCATTTCTTCCTACTGCACTCAGCCTCTTTGTCTCGCTTCTCTTGCTCCTCTTATTCCCTTTTCTTTCTTCCTTTTCCATTCTACATCTCTATCCTTGCTCCTGTTTATCATTTCCTGTTGCTGCACCCTTTTCCTTTCCTTTCCTTCCTACTCCCCTCTGCGTCTCTATCCTCGCTCTTGTTCATCCTTTCCTCCTGCTGCACTTCCTCTCCCTGTCCTCGCCTCCTCTGCTCATCTCTCCAGCTAAGTCCGGCTTCAGCAGCGGAGTTTTTGGCTGCCTTTGACGTGAGCGAATCGAGTATTCCAGCAACTGCAGCGGAACGTGACAAGCAAGGCAGACTGCGTGGCTTGGCTGAACTGAGGATGACGGGAGAGCGAGGTGGGGTGAGGCTGCTTGCGAGTGAATGTAGTGGGTGAGAAAGAGTGCAGTGTGGATAGATAGAAGGATAGAGGGTAGATGTATGGCTATGGAGGTGGAATTGTGTGTGTGACTGGTGGAGTGAGAGAGGTGGAGTTAGAAATGCTAGGTAAGGAGTGGATATATGGATGGAAGTGGAGAAAAAGGATAGGATTGAATAGGATGGAGTAAAAAACCGTGTGTGTGATTGATACACAAGTGGGTAGGTGAGGTGGAGTGGGGAAGGGATGGGTGAGTGTGGATATGTGGATAAAGAGGGTAGATGTGGACATGGAGACGGAATATAGAGTGGAGAGTGTGTGATAGATGGAGATGAGATCAAGAAAAGGTGTTTAGGATAGGGAAGAGAGAGAGAGAGAGAGAGAGAGAGAGAGAGAGAGAGAGAGAGAGAGAGAGAGAGAGAGAGAGAGAGAGAGGACAAAGGAATATGATGGTTTGGTGCTATTAAGGTAAGGACAGTGTGTGTGTGTGTGTGTGTGTGTGTGTGTGTGTGTGTGTGTGTGTGTGTGTGTGTGTGTGTGTGTGTGTATTCACTAAGATAAAATAAAAATAAAGGACAATGCGGATTAAATTAATAAGGAATACGTAATAGAATATATGTGTAAAATAGATAAGAAGATTAAAGGAAGATAATTCACATAAACTTCGAAGGTACAAGGAATAGAACTTGGGTGAAGGATAGGCAAGAACAGAATAGAAGGACAAGACAAGTGTTCGATAAATGAAGAAAAAAAAAAAGAAAGAATAGACGATGAATGAGATAAATAGACAAACAATATAAAAACAGATAATAAACGCTTAAAAAAATATAAAACCAATCAAAGAGCGATATAGACAGCGAAAATGGACAGAATAGAATCAAGAGTCACATGAACATAAGTATAAGTGACAGAAATGATAGACAAGCAATAGAAAAACAGATTGTAAACACTTAAAAAAACCCCAAAGAAAACCAATCTGCTCCTCTTTTCCCTCTGCTGTACTTCCTCTTCCTATTCTCGTTAGTCCTCTTTTTCCTTTCTTTCTTCCTGTTCCTGCATCTCTCTATCCTCGCTCTTGTTCAGCTAAGAGCGATATAGACAACGAAAATGGACAGAATAGAGTCAAGAGTCACCGGAAAGAAAGTATAAGTGACAGAAATAATAGACAAAGAATAGGAAAACAGATTATAAACACTTAAATAAAAACTAATAAAAAACAATCTAAGAGCGATATGGACAAAGAAAATGAACAGAATAGAATCAAAAGTCACAGGAACGAAAGTATAAGTGACAGAAAAGTATCAAACGTGAAGGAAATAGACTTGGGTGAATAAGGAGATGCACTATTGGATTCAGTATAGTGATCCAATAGTGATATAGACAACGAAACAGGACTGAATAGGATCAAGAGTCACCGGAAGGAAGGTATAAGTGACAGAAAAGCATCGAGGGTGTCTGGTAAGGTGAAGGAAACAGACTTAGGTAAATAAACTTCCTATGACTTAAGTTCTTTTAAGAGAGAGGTGTCGAGACATTTGCTCCTGAAATTTTACTAACGCTTGATTCTTTTATGGAGGCTAAAATTCCAAGGGACCTTCTTTTTTCTAATATTTATTTTTTTTGCCCTCGGTAGTTCTCCCTCTTACATAAATAAAAAAAAAAAGCACTATTGGATTTAACACAGTCGCATTGGAGATCCAGGACACTATCGAAAGAGAATTGAGTGGCTGTGAATGTGCTGAGAAAAAAAACAGATTACTTTTCTCTGTTCTGTCTTTGAGAAACTAGAAACGAGACCTAGAGCGAGAGCGAGAGCGAGAGAGAGAGAGAGAGAGAGAGAGAGTGTGTGTGTGTGTGTGTGTGTGTGTGTGTGTGTGTGTGTGTGTGTGTGTGTGTGTGTTTCAAATTAACTAAATTCAACTTTTCTAAATGTTTCTTTCATCTCTCTCTCTCTCTCTCTCTCTCTCTCTCTCTCTCTCTCTCTCTCTCTCTCTCTCTCTGCATATCCCTGTTTGTCTCCCTGTCCCCTTCATCCCATTATTTTCAGATTCATGGCTATATATGGAATGAAATTTATCCTGGACAGAGAGAGAGAGAGAGAGAGAGAGAGAGAGAGAGAGAGAGAGAGAGAGAGAGAGACTTCTCTCTCTCTCTCTCTCTCTCTCTCTCTCTCTCTCTCTCTCTCTCTCTCTCTCTCTCTCTCTCTCTCTCTCCTGATACGCCACACTAAGTTTCCTTTTCCACATCACTGCATTCTCGCTATCCATACCTCCGCCCTCCTTGCCTTCCCTTCCCTCTCCTTTCCTTTCTTTCCCTTTCCTCTCTTCCCTTCTTCCTTTCATTTTCCTCATTCTCTTCCTTCCCGTCCCTCCACCCTTTTCTTCCTTTTCCCTCTATCTTTCTCTTTCCTTCTAAGTTATGTTTTATGCCTTCTTTTCATTTTCTTTCTCTTCTTCCTTCCCTTCCCTTCCCTTCCTTTCCACATTCTTGTTTTTTTTTCTTCTTTTCATTTTTCTTTTCTTCTTCATTTCCTTCCCTTCCAAATTCCTTTTTTTCTCTTTTTTCTTTCATTTTATTTTTCTTCTTCCTTTAATTTCCCTTCGCTTCTTCGTTCCTTTCCCTTTTCTTACCTTCCTTTCCTTCCTTCTTTTCCTTTCCTTTCTCTTTTCCCTTATCTTACTTCTTCTTATCCTATCCTTCCTTTCTCCTCTCCTTCTTTTCCAGTTATTTTCCACAAACTTTTACTTTTTCTCGCCTCTTATCCTTCCTTCCTTCCTTCTCCTCTTACGTCTTAACTCAGCAGGATAGGCAGGCAATTAGGATAAGAAGGACTTGTCTCGCCTTTCCTTCATGATATCCTTTGTTGTTAGCTGTATCCTTTGGTGTCGTTTGGTATCCTTTGCACTTTTCTACATCCTTCGCTTCCTACGCCTCCTGTGTCCTCCTTCACCCTTTTGTTTTGCTTCGTGTTCTATTTTATTTATTTTTTTCCTCGTTTGTCTTCTTCGTATTTTCTTTCTATTTAGTTTTCTATTTTCATCTCCTTTTTTCCTTGTTTTTCTTGTGTTTTCATTTTTTCTTCATCTCTGTCTTTCCTTTTATATTTTTTTGTTTCTTCCTTTTTCTCTTTCTGTTTTTTTCTTCTTTTGTGTC